>NC_051335.1:51540320-51840320 GCF_015220235.1 Choloepus didactylus | reverse complement strand
TTCCTTTCCTTCTGAACATTTCCTTTCACACACTCATCTGAGTTTAGCAGGACAGAAGGCAATAGCCCTACCACACTAAGAGAACAGATAATGAACACTGCTTAAAAGAAGAGGAAATTCCTTTCAGCCCAAACCACCACCTTGAAATAATTCATCAAAATGATGAACATTAAGGGAAAGAGGAGAGTCACCCGCTATATATTTTCTAGGCCTCTTAGAAAATATGGAATTGTTCCTTTGACCACATACATGTGAATCTACAAGAAAGGCAATATCATAGACAGCAAGGGAATGGGCACTGTTCAAAAAGATTGCCCCACAAATGTTACCTGGCAGAAATAAAGGCTACAATGTTACCCAGCATGCTGTTGGTATTGTTGCAAACAAGTGAAGGGCACGATTCTTGCCAAGAGAATTAATGTGTGCATTGAGCATATTAAGCACTCGAAGAGCCAAGATAACTTCCTGAAATGTGTGAAGGGAAATGATCAGGAAAAAGGAAGCCAAAGGGAAACGTACCTGGGTTCAACTGAAGCACCAACCTGTTAAACTCAGAGAAGCACACTTTGTGAGAACCAATGGAAAAGAGCCTGAGCTACTGGAAACTATTCCCTATGAATTCATGGTACCAGAGGTGTAAAAAATAAAAAAGTGTTGAATTGTAAAATTAAATTTAAAAAAATAATAAAATAATATAAAATAAGCAGGGGAACACAAGCTCATGGCCATAAACTCTGTGAATGAGTTATACCCCAACAAAAGTTCAGTGAGAACCATTAAGGAAGAATAGCAGGTAGAACAGGAACCAATCCTTCCAAAGTGAGGTTTCTACTTATGCTTTTGCTTCAGCTAGACTAGTTTGAAGAGAAGGGGAAGGGGAGAACCCTTTTAGAAGAGAAATAAAAATATTGACAGAGTATTTACCCCAAAGAGACTGAATAACCTGAAAGAGATTTATAAACCAGAAGAGTCACCTCTAGCAAGTTATTTTTCCTGATATCAGGGAATGAGGACTCAAAGAAGTTTCACTCAGATACGGGTCAAATAACTTACATTTCTTCGTTACTGTACATATGGTTCATAGTATGTTATATTTCTACTCTGCTATACCTGGATTTGGGGTAATTGAGCCTTTAGTCTATTCAGCAACTTACAGGAAATGTCTTTATATCTCATTTAAGTCTGATTCTGATTCAACATCAGGGGAGATTTTAGTCAATTTTCACTTTTGTCCTTTCCTGTGTGTAGAAGAGTTAACCATTCTTCTTTTGTAAAACACCCTCCTTAGAAATATTTTTTTTCAATGACAAGCCAGTTCTCTCTGCTCCATTATAAATAATTCTTATGCTCTTAAACTTTTGAAACTTATTTTATAACTCTTTTGAGTCCTTTTGAAGTACTCTCCACCTTTCTTACCTGCAAGTCCCAAAGTTATCAATATTCCAGCAAAAGGGAGCTATTCTTTTGAGAAAATATGAATTGAAAACTTTGCAACTCATTTTTTATCCAATTTGAGCTAAGAATAAAACAGGACAAACCATACCAAAGGAGCATATCTTGGTTTGGGAGGTGGAGGAGGCATCCTGCACCGACAGAGACGCTTGACCTTAGGCGATGGTGATAAAGGCTCACAAGGAGGTAGCGGTGGTCTTTCTCTTGATGGAGGAATTCTACCTATAATCGTTTTTTTTTCTTTTTCTTGGAAAGTAGTCTTTTTGGACGTCATTTTGAAATCTTTCCTTAGTCCCAGTGCTTCCTTCTTTGAATCTATAGATGTGGCATCTGATTCATCAACTCCTTTCTTTTTAGCTCCAGGTTTATAGAGTGAATCTTCAGATTCGGCATCTGAATCTTTGAATACTGACTTTGAGGGTTTCCTTTGACCTTTCTTTGGATATTCATCAGATTCAGCATCAGTAGACTCTGTATCCTTCTTTGCACCCTTCTTGGAATCTTTCCTTGCATCTTTCCTATCTTTCTTTGAGGTTTTCTTATCTTTCTTTGACTCCCACTCAGATTCAGATTCAACATCAGTAGAATCTGTGTCCTTTTTTGCAAACTTCTTTTTGTCATCTTTCTTTGAATCTTTCTTGTCCTTGCTTTCATCTTTCTTACTCTTCTTTGGCTCCAATTCAGATCCTGATTCAACATCAGTAGACTCTGAGTCCTTCTTTGCTGGCTTCTTTTTGTCATCTTTCTTTGTGTCTTTCTTATCTTTCTTTTCATCTTTTTTACCCTTCTTTGGTTCCCATTCAGATTCAGATGCAGCATCTGTAGACTCTGCCTCCTTCTTTGCATCCTTTTTCTTGTCATTTTTCTTATCCTTCTTTTCATCTTTCTTTGAACCCTTTGAGTCTGCAGATTCAGCATCAGAAGAATCTGCATTCTTCTTTGCATCTTTTTTATTTTTGTCTTTCTTTGAAGGTTTCTTATCTTTCTTTTCATCCTTCTTTGAACCCTTTGAATCTGCAGATTCAGTATCAGACGTATCTGCATCCTTCTTTGCATCCTTTTTCTTGTCTTTCTTTGAAGGTTTCTTATCTTTCTTTGCATCTTTCTTTGAGCCTTTTGAGTCTACAAATTCAACATCAGAGCCCTTCTTTGGATCTTTCTTAGCATCTTTCTTTGTACCTTTCTTTGAATTATTCTGTGAGTAATTCTTGAGCCACATATCAAAATTCATGGATTCAGCACTAGACAACTCTAAATACATCATTAAATCCACATTTGAACTATTCTTTGAACAAGTTTCTGATCCGGCATCAGAATCCTCTGAGCTTTTCTTAGAATATTTGTTTCGATTGCTCTTTGCACATATGATTTCAGTATCTGTTTCCTTGGAATTCTTTGAATCTCTCTTATCTTTTTTTGGATCCTTCTCTGCAATGTACTTAGAATCCTTGGATTCTTGGCTTGTATCTGGTTTGAACTTTGACTTCTTAGATGGTTCACTTTCATATGATGACTTTGATGGAGTTTTAACTGCTTTATGTCCTCCCTTAGATTTCTTATCATTTACTGTTTTCTTGAAAGCTGGAGTTGTTTTATGTGGGCCTGTTGTTTTCTTGGAATCATTCTTCAAAGCTGTTCCTTTTTGGTCACCTTTAGTCTCTTTAGATTCTGACTTTTCAGGATGGGTTTTGGGAGTATAAGGATGTCTGAATGGATCCAGTCTCCTGACAGCAAACAAAATAGATGGCTTTTGGAAATTTCTACTTAAAGAATCACTTATCCATATATGAGCTGACTTCTGACCTTCCTCTAATTTTCTTTTGTCGTGCCTCTGAAAATATTGGTTAGAATAAAGACAAGCCTTTGTGAGTGAGTTATATCTTTTTACATTGCAACATGGAAATAGTTGCTAGCTTTCCATTAATTATTTAAAATTGGAAAAAAAATTCTTACAAGAGTGTGCGTATGTGTGTGTTCATGTGTATGATAATGCCACACTGAGTGTAAGATGACTTTAGGAGAGCATTTAGGATTCCTTCAATGATTCATATTACGATTAGAGAGGTCCACAATGATCCATGACATTCCAGGGCCTGTCCTGATGATCAAAAGTGAGTTCCTTTTGGACCCCTACATGGGAGAGATCATTTGGAACAGTTTGCTCACCCTTCAGCCCTGAATTAGCCATAAATAAGCTTATGAGCTTCAAGTCTCCCATAACATTACTTATGATAGCTATAGGCTTTGGGCCTAGTTTGATTTCTACTACTGCTTTCAAGGTTTCTAACAAAATAAGAGACTCAGACCCCTACTGTGAAGCACTGCAACAAAGAAATGTCTGTTCCATATTAATTTGTGTAGCAGTGGTACAATTTGTTTTCAACTTCCACTCAAACATTTGTTAAGTCTGATTGTCATAAGTGGCCACATAGACTGATTTAAGATTTAATTCTCATATTCCTTCAACTGTCCAGTATAGGTAGCAGTAGTTAATTAAGTGGTTATATGGAATTAAAGGAAGACCATGAAGAGAAGACTGAAACTTGGATCACTTCAGATGTAATGAATGGCTCTTGAATGAATGTGTTGATTTTAACTCTGCTTTGGGACATGATTTAAAATATTTTGCTAACTCCATGGGTGACCTCTGTATGCAAGCTTACTTTTTTTGCTAAAGGTAGGTTATCTCAACTTTATAGAAGCTATAGAAAATATGAATCTCCCGTATCCAGTATGCTAATTTCCATATTTTAAAAAAAATTGGAGGTAATTAAAACTCATCAAGTTCTGCTCCTGGTTCTAAGATTCAAATTTTGGATGTTCATACATTTGGAAAATGTTTCTTGTGAGATCTCACCAGTTGCAACATTTGATTCTCCAGCTTGCCTAGCCTCTTGTCCAAATAATGCCTCTAATTTAGGGAACCATCTATGAATAAAAGTTCAACTAAAACAGGTGGGGGCAACTTGTACTGGGAATTGTAAATTGAAAAACTATCTGCTTCCAACAGTAAAATTTGAATTACATATACCTTACTTATATATTGTTTTGCCAACCCATATTTAGCTTAAAAAATGACCTTTCAATACTCACAGGAACTGTGTTTTGTAATTCCGAAGGTCTTAATCTTAGTCTACCTGGCTGGGCTGGTTTGGGAAATGATTTTCTGCTTAATTCATTGACTAAAATAAGAGAGGATACAAAAGAATTTGAATTTAGTACCAGACTTCCATCATAACTGAAATATCCATGAGTGAAAAATATATCATTTAATTTAAACTAAGATATAATTCAAAATCTAGCTCTCCACAGAGGTTGTAGATAATTTGCACACCAATTAAAGAATATAAAAGCTGATTTTCACATTTAGCATTGAATTTTGTTTAAAATGACATACGTAATTTTATTTTCTAGATTAATCCAATTGTCACAGATTTATAAACCAGGAATCATAATGATTAAAATAATATAATTGAACAGTAGGAATGGAAACAGAGAAAGATTAACTGTTTCCTTTTTAATGTCTCTATTAAATCCTCTATCTTCATTTCTTTTCTGTATGTTGTTTTCGTTAGATTGCAGAAAATATGGCTTCTCCTTTTATATTTCCCCGTAGTTACTAGCACAATGCATAACATAATGTTTGTACTCAGTAAAAGTCTTGAATAATTAAATCTAAGGTATTTTTAGCACACTTCTGACCTCAATCATAACCCAAGACAGAGAAGTTAAGACCACAGGCCCAAACACTGCATTCAATTCTGAGAACCCTATTTAAAGAAGGAGATAGACACATTTGAGGGCATCCACAAAAGAGTGATCAGGAAGCTTAAACTATCTGGAAGCTGTATCAAAAGAGGAATTGGTGAGGACACTCAAGATAGTTCTCTTGGAGGTGAAGAGATCATGGGAAATGTGACCATCAAATTCAAATATTTAAAGAGCTTTTATGTGGAAGGAAGGAAAATAGTAGTAGTAATAGCATAGTATCAACTGCTAACATTTACATAGTGATTACTATGTACCAGAGTCTGTTCTAAGCACTTCATACAGATAAACTCATTTACCTTACAACAACTCTTTGAGGTAGATAATATAATTATCTCGATTGTAAAGATGTGGAAAAATGAACACAGAGGGAGATCATAAAGCAAGTGAGTAGCAGAGCTAACATTCAAACACAGGTAATTGAGTCCCTGAGTCCATGCTTTTAATTACAATATTATAAACTTATTTTACATGTTTTCTGAGGGAAGAACTAAAACCAATGGGTAAAAGTTGCAGAAGTTCAGGTGGATTTCAGCTCAACGAATTAAGGAAAAATTTCCTAAATTTGTAGCTGTTCAAAAACTGGACTCTTCACTAGCTGCTCTCATCCCTCTGACTACATTTGCTTTCTCTCTCTTGAGTTTGTAATTGTGCATTGTGAAAACAAAGGAATCTTATGCAAGAAAGGTTGGTTTGCATTATGAGAAAGAACAAACTAAATAACTCTTTCCTTTTAAACTAGCCAGTACAAGCTTACATCAATGTCAGAAAAATTTAAACACTCACACACATTCATACACATATACACACACCAACATACACATATACACACATGCTCATGTATGTATATATATGGTTCTATTAAATTTTAATAAAAATTAAAGGGCAGATTCTGGCTTTGTTGTACTGAATGAAGAAGAGTAGTCATTTGTCCCTAAAATTATTTTCAAATAAATAAATGTTCAATTCCAAAAATGAATTCTTACTTGGAATGGAATTATATGCTCTGATGTTTACTTCTTGTCTAGTAAAAAACAAAAAAAAAAAGAAAAGAGAAAGAAAGAAAGAAAGAAAGAAAGAAAGAAAGAAAGAAAGAAAGAGAAAATGCTTTAATTGGATTTGTACTATGGTTGACTATAATAACTATTATTATTATGAATAGATATTCAGTAGCAACATTTGATAAATATTGTACATTCTCTGATATCCCATGTCTAAGAATGTTTGTTTATAATTCATATCCCAGTTCCCGTCACCTAGAAAAAAATCATAGATGAAGAAGTATGCGTTTTCATCAGAAACCCGAACAAAAACTAACCTTAGGCTAAAACCTGAAGTAAAAACAATAAACTGACAAATTCTAAAATAAATATATCTTGCTTACATTATCTAGAACTGTAAATTGAAAGATTTTTCTCCCAAATCCTAGTAAACAAATCTAACCCAGGATTAAACCTATGTATTTTCTAAATTCTGTAAGTGACTTCTCAAATATAAGTACAAGTTCTTAATATTTTCAGAAGTTAAATCTAACCATTAATGTTATATGAGGTAGGGGCACACACAGTGTTGGCCTGGATTTTGAATTTTCTCTCCCCACAAGAAAAACTGACCAATGATATTTTCCATTTGGAAGGTTCTCATTTGATTTGATAATAATCAGTATTGTCCACTGATTATATACATGCCATTTGTTTCAAATAAAAACACATTCGTCTTTAAAATTATTTTCTCATTAGTTAGCTGTGATGGGAATTGTGACCATTGCTAACTCTGCAATTGTGCTTGTATACATATATATGCTAAACTTTGATTTTTTGACTGACCTAACCCATCAAGTCAGTAAACATAAAACAAGATAAAATGTCAGTCAAAAATGGCAAAACTATTTACCTTTGAGTCAAATCTATTTTCATTTCTTAAGTTAAGTACAAAACTTGTCCCGTTTTCATCATTCAATAATTCCTGAAATCATTAGGGAAGACATTGGAGACACAAATGAATAAATTATCTAATCCAGTGGTTCTCAGCTAGAAGTAAACATGATAATTAATTTAGAAACCTTTAAAAAGTAAATATGCTTGAGAACTGCCCCCAAACCTAAGAATTGTAATATCTGGAAGTGGGTTAACTTTTCTACCTTTAAAAAGTCTCCAGGGAGAACCTAAGATGGTGGTCAGGTGAGACAGGGCAAAAAACACCTCCATGAAAAATACTAGATAAAAGCCAGAAAGTGACCCAGAACACCAGTTCCAGCGATGCACCATCCAGACAAGGTCTGCTAAATCCACAGGGACCATGCATTTGGTGAAACCAGGAGTCTGCATTCTGAAATAGGGGAGTGAGCCAGCTGAAAGTCCTACAGCCATACTATGGTGTGGGAAAACCATGGGTTGGAGTTTGGAGATAGACTAGTTCTTGAAAAAGAAAACACATGAGTGGCTGTGGTTACAAGGGAGAGAACCATGTAGTAAAGTACAGCAGGAGTGGGCTGGGCCACCAGCTTAGTGTCTGGCATGGAGGACAGCCTACTGCTGATTGTCCTGGGGCCAGGGGGACAGAGGGGATCCAAAAGCAGAAAGAAACTGTGCCCCTTGAAGCCATCACCCCAGCGGGTGGGAGATGCTCCTGCCTGGGCTGGAGCTATAGCCCAGAGCCAGGCCAAGGGTCCTAGGGTGACAGGGAGTATTTCCCACAGCACTGCACACATGCCACAATATCAGCCATGGACAGTGGCCTTTAGTACACCCACAGCTAATTGTCCCAGAGCTGGGAAGGTGGAGCTGTGCAAAAAGGGGAAATTAACACACCCCATTCAACCATGTTTAAAACAGGCTGGGAACACCCCTGCAGCCCAGAGTTTCCCTGGAGGGCAGGCACACACACTTGACATGTGGCACAACCTTCCCTCATCAGAGGTCCTGGAAGAGCATGGCTGAGAAAGGGTTCCCAATTGGAAATCTCAGGGACCCTACACCAATAGGAAGGACTTGTGGGTCAGCAGCAGAGACAATCTGTGGCAAGACTGAAAAGAAAGCTTAGACTTGCAATAGCATTAAATCTCTGGTAGGTTTGACTATTAAAGCTGCCCCACCTCCCTAACCACCCAGACACATGCCCCTCATTCAGGGCAGACAGCACCAACAACACACCCAAACTTAGTACACTAATTGAACCCCACAAGAATCAGATCCCCACACATCACAAAGACAAATATGGGGAGAACTGACTTGAGGAGACTAGGTAACTCATGGATGCCATCTGCTGGTTAGTTACAGAAAGTGTATGCCACAAAGCTGTAGATCTGAAAAATTAGAGATCAGTATTTTTTATACCCTGAAAGAAACTTATCAAGTAAAGCAAATGCCAAGAGGCCAAAAACAACAGAAACTCTTAAAGTATATGGTAAAATCAGACAATAAGTAGAAACCCAGCCCAAACACCCAAATCAAAAGATCAGAAGAGACACAGTATTTGGTGCAATTAATCAAAGAACTACACACAAACAATGAGAGCAAGTCACAGGATATAAAGACAATGAAGAAGAGCATGGGACAGGATATAAAGGACATAAAGAAGACCCTAGAAGAGCATAAATAAGAAATTGCAAGAGTCAATTAAAAAAATAGAAGATCTAATGGAAATAAAATAAACTGTTGGCCAAATTAAAAAGACTCTGGACAATCATAATACAAGATCAGAGTAAGTTGAACCATGTCTCAGCATTCTCAAAGACCACAGAACAGAAAATGAAAGAACAAAAGAAAGAATGAGGAAAAAATTGAAAAAAATTGAAATGGATCTCAGGGATATGATAGACAAAATAAAACATCCAAATTTAAGACTCATTTGTGTCCCAGAAGGGGGAGAGAAGGGAAAAGGTCTAGAAAGAGTATTTAAAGAAATTGTTGGGGAAAACTTCCCAAACCTTCTCACAATATAGATATACAAAGCACAAATGCCAAATGAACTCCAAATAGAATAAATCCAAATAAACACACTCCAAGACATATTCTGATCAGACTGTCAAATACTGAAGAGAAGGAGTAAGTTCTGACAGCAGCAAGAGAAAAGCAATTCACCACATACAAAGGAAACAACATAAGACTAAGTAGTGACTACTCAGTAGCCACCATGGAGGCAAGAAGGCAGTGGCATGACATATTTAAAATTCTGAGAGAGAAAAATTTCCAACCAAGAATACTTTATCCAGCAAAATTCTCCTTCAAATTTGAGGGACATATTAAATTTTTCACAAACAAATGCTGAGAGATTTTGCTAATAAATGTCCTGCCCTACTTCAGATACTAAAGGGAGCCCTACCAACAGAGAAACAAAGAAAGGAGAGAGAGATATAGAGAAACATAATAGACGTATATGATTTGGTGTGTCCTAAATCACCAGGACACACATTCTTCTCTAGTGATCATGGATCTTTCTCCAAAATAGGACATAAAACAAGCCTCAATAAATTAAAAAAAATTGAATTTATTGAAAGTACATTCTCTGACCACAGTGGGATACAAATAGAAGTCAACAACCATTAGAGACTTAGAAAATTCACAAACAACTAGAGGGTAAAAATGAGGAGAAGATGAAAACATTCCCAGATAAACAAAAGCTGAGGGACTTCATCACCAGTAGATCAGTCCTATGAGAAAAGCTAAAGGGAATTGAGCAGGCTGAAAGGAAGGGACACTAAAGAATTGACTGAAACCATATGAAGAAATAAAGATTTCCAGTAAAGATCACATGGTAAATATAAATACCAATATTATTGTATTTTTGATTTGTAACTCCAGTATTTACTTCCTACAGGATCTAAAATATATAAACTGTAATGATAAATCAGTGGTTTTGGATTCAATGTAAAATATGTAATTTTTGACAAGAACTACATAAAGGTGGGGAAATGGAGGAGTATAGGAACATAGTTTACATCTCATATTGAAGTTAAAATGGTATCAAAGAAAAACAAGGTTGTTACAGATTTAAGAGGTTACTTTTAAGCCCTGTGGTAAGCACAAAGAAAGTATCAGAGAATATGACCATAGAGATGAAAAGTAGAGTATGGGTTATGAGAAGTGGGGGAAGGGACAATGGGGAGATAAATGAGTGTAGTGTTTCTGTTTGTGGTGAACAGAAATTTCTAGTAATGGATGATGGGAAGGTGATAGCATTACAACATTCTAAATGTGATTAATCCCACTAATGGAATGCTAGGGAGGGGTTGAAATGGGAAGCTTAAGGCTGTACATGTTTCCACAATTGAAAAAAAAAAGAAAAAGACAGTCTAAATAGATAATGACAATTAAATGCCAAGGATGATCCTGGATGGGATCTGGGGATGGAGGAGAGGAGGCTCAAAGGGACACAGATGGGACATAAGAAAAAAAAAGGAACTATATAATGTAAGTTTTGTATCAATGCTGAATTTCTTGAACTTCTTAGCTGTGCTTAATGGGATTGCATAAAAGAATGTTCTTGATCATGGGAAAGGTATATGTGAATTATATTGTTTGTTCAAGGATGTGTGCAGCTTGCTTTCATGTGATAAGAAGACAGAGCAATAGATGATGGGTGATAGATAGGGAGGGAGGGAGGGAGGGAAAGAAAGAAATGGTGTTGTGACAGGATGTTAAAGTTGGTGGACTGGGGTATTGGGGGAGGGGGTTTGAGGTATGCTGGAGTTCTGTGTATGGGTTTTGTATTGTTTTTGCAACTGTTCCTGTAAGTTTGACTTTATTTCAAAAAAAAAGTCTCCAAACTGATTTTGATATTCAGCTCCAGTTAAAAACCACTACTCTTTGGGTGCAGGGCAAGACAGCAGCATAAGGAGGTGTGGAACTTTGTTAGTCCTCTAGAGCAGCTAGTAGATAACCAGGAGAAAATAGTTAATAGTCTGAACAATGGTTTGGGGGACATCTGTGACCAGAAACATTTTGTACATGAGTCTGGAATGGGTGGAATGACCAAGATCTCAGCATAAGAACTGTAAGTGAAGCCCCCCAAATGGCAGAGCCTGGTGCCCCTCCAACACTGGCATGGCATGCTTAGTTGGAACACTTCCTGTGCAAAAAAAAGAAGCAGTCTCTACTAGGAGCAAGGGAAAATAGATCAACCAAGCTCCAATCACAGTTTCAATGAAGCATCTCAAAGTGTCAGCATGGTTGTCAGCTCCTGAGCTCTCTTGAGTACTCCAGGGAACCAATCAAGACCCACTCTGAATGAGCAGGGGCACACCTCCATGGAAATAACAAAATCAAATGGTCTCACCCACAGTTGAGTGTGTCATGTCCCCAAGGAAGCATTCAATCTAAAGGTTCCAGCCTAATCAAAAGAATAATTTCTGCCTCCATGATATTGCATTAAAGAACATGGTTTTTCTGGGGGACATAATATTTCCAAACTGGCACATTCCACCATGCTTGACCCAAAAAAGACATGTTCTTTCCAAATGCAAAAATACATTAATTCCATCACAGTATAGATAAATACAAAGTCTTATCAAAATCAGTTTCAGGTGTGGTTTGTCCTAAGACAACTTTCCTCTTTTGCTGTGGACATGTGAAACTCAGAACAAGTTATCTGCTTCCAATATAAAAAAGGAGGGGCAGTCACAGAGAAAACACTCCCATTGCCAAAGGAGAAATTGGAATGAAAACAAGGTTTATGGGAACTAAACACTCCTAAAAGCTGCAGGGTCAATTTCATTAGATTTCAAAGTGTGAGAGTCATTTATTGAATGACATTTTATCCTCGAGGCTAGATAGAATGGCATTACCATGCTTTCCAAAGGCCTTGGCAGCAGCCCTTTCCTCCAAACACTGGAATGAGTGCTCTGACATATCCATGCATTGGGGAGACCAGGTTCTTCTTGCCCCCACCATCATCAAGCATTGGGGTGCCACCCAGACTATGCATCTCTGAAGCAAAGACTCTCCCCTCTCAGTGGAGTGGTGGCCAGGCTTTTCCTAAACTCTGGGGAATGTGCTCCATACTCTCTGAGGCCTGAGGCAACAGCACTCTTCCTAAGCATCAAGGTGAAGGCCTGCCCTCTGCCTCTGGGGCAAACTCACCCTTTCCACATGCATGGGATGCTGTGCCCTCCTTGCTCAGGATTTCATGGCTTCAGACCTTGGCTTCCATGGTTCTGCCTCCTCTGAAGAAATTTTTCCTTCAGTCTGTCACTTTTCTGTCCCTTTTAGTCCAGACTGGCAGTGGTTCTATTTATACAGATCTCACACACACAAAAAAAAATGTTGGCTTGGCATGTAGCATGCAGGGCTCAAAACTATCAGACAATAGGACTTTTCACAAATCCTTTCTGGATAACTCCATCTCCAATCTTGGCTTGTACTGAAATGACTTGCTGGTTCCATGTTTCATTTAATCCTCACATGGGTATGAAGCCTCTGGTGTTTCACTTTCTGGAAGTCCAGATTTTTCCAGACCATCAATTTCTGGTTTCTTTTTACCCAAATGTTCATTTCTCAGCTTATCTCTTTCCTCTCACATTTTACTATAACCTTCAAGGAGAAGCCAGGCTGCATTTTCCATATTTAGTTTTGAAATCTCTTCAGCTAAGTATCCCTGCTCATTGCCTTCAAATTCTACCCTCCATCTGACACCAGAACTCAATCTTGCCAAATTCCCTGACACCTTAAAACAAGAATTGTCTTTCTTCCAGTCGACAATGACACATTCTTCATTTCTGTATGAGGCCGCATCAGAAGTATCTTTAGAGTCCATACACCTATCAACAATCTCTTCAAAACATACTAGATTCTTTCTATGAAGCTCCTAACACTTCTAAAATCTTCCTGTTATCCATTTAAAAAGCCTTTCCAACATGTTTGGAATTTGCAAACTCAGCAGAACCCCACTTCTCTGGTACCAAAATCTGTTCCAGTTTGCTAAAGCTACCATTATGCAAAATACTAGAAATGGATTGACTTTTATACAAGAGATTTATTAGGTTACAAATTTAAAGTTCTAAAGCCATGAAAGTGTCCATACTAAAGCATCTACACAAGAATACCTTCACTGAAGAATGACCAATGGCACCTAGAACACCTCTGTCAGCATGAAGGCATGTGACTAGCATCTGCTGATCTTTTGTTCCCAGATTGTTTCAAAATGGCTTTCTCCAAAATGTCTCTGGGCTTCTGTATTTTCTCCCAGTCCTTGTGCTTTCTTGCTTCTTTCTCTCAGGGCATTTCTCTCTAAACATCTGAGGGCCCTCTCTTAGCTTCTCTGGAGCAAACTCAGGGCTTCATCTCTTAGCTTAGCATCTCTAAAACAGCCTTCCATCTGCATCAACAAGCATCTCCCAGCATCAGTGTCTGTGTCAGCTCCTGAGCTCTCAAGTACTCCAGGAAACCAATCAACACTCACCTTGAATGGGTGGGTTCACACCTCTAAGAAATAACCCAGTCAAAAGACCTCACCCACAGTTGAGTGGGTCACATCTTCATGGAATCATTCAATCTAAAGTTCCAACCTGATCAAAAGACTAATACATCTGCCCCCACAAGACTGCATTAAAGAACATGGCTTTTCTGGGGGACATAATATATCCAGATTGGCACACCCACCATTGGTCTATCCACCCCCCAGGCAGGGACAGGGTCTACAGAGAATTAAAAGAAGCACACCTCTTTTCACTTGTGGGGAGCTCTGTACTGACAGGCACCACCTGCTGGGTGGTATAAGAAAAGCACAGAGTCTAGAGACTTCACAGGAAAGTCTGACAACCTGCTGTGTCTCATCCTCAGGGAAACTTGATACTGATTACATTCTATTCCTGAAATCTGGACCTGTCTTGTCTGGGAAAATATGTTTGAGTAGACTCTCCTGAAGAGATGTTTACATATAAGCAGGACAAGAACCAGATAACAAGAGCTGAAAAATTCTGATCAGTTAGAAGCAATGCCAGAGGTCTGGAATAAGTTCAACTGAAAGCCACAGAGGACAAAGAGAAGAAAGCCAAATAACAAGAAAATCCTAGGTAAAAGAGTGAGAATGACCTCTAGAATAAACTAATCAAGGAAACCAGCTGCCTAGACACCAACAAAATATTACAAGTCACTCTCGGATAAAATGAAGATATGGCCCAGTCAAAGGAACAAACTAACACTTCAAATGAGACACATGATTTGAAACAACAAATTAAAGATGTCCAAACAAACATGCTACATCAAGTAAAATATCAAATTAATGTATGGTGGGAAGATATGGCAAAAGAGGTGAAGCATATAATGAAAACACTGGGTGTAAATAAGGTAGAAATTGATAGTTTGAAAAACCAAATGGCAGAACTTATGGGAATGAAAGGCACAATAGAAGAGTTGAAAAACACAATGGGGATTAACAACAGCAGATTTGAAGAGGCAGAAAAAAGGATTAGTGGGCTAGAGGAAAGGACATCTAAAATTCTACACACAAAAGAACAGATAAGGAAAACAACAGAAAATATGAGCAACATCTCAGGGAACTGAATGAAAACATAAGCACATTAGTGTACATGTTATAGGTGCCCCAGAATGAGAAGAGAAGGAAAAGGGGGAAGAAAGAATAACAGAGGAAATAATCACTGAAAATTTCCCATCTCTTATGATAAACATGAAATTACAGATCCAAGAAGAACAGGGTACCCCAAACAAAATAGACCTAATCCAAGACACTTAGTTATCAGATTGTCAAATGTCATAGAAAAGAGAGAATTCTGAAAGCAGCAAGAGAAAAGCAGTCAGTCACAGAAAAGGGAAACTTAATAACATTATGTGCAGATATCTCAGCATAAAATATTGAGGCAAGAAGGCACTGGTAGGATATATTTAAGATATTGAAAGAGAATAATTGTCAGCAAAGAGTTCTATATCTTAGAAAACTATCCTTCAATACTGAGGGAGAGTTAAACTATTTTCTGATAAACAAACACTGAGAGAGTTTTTGAATATAAGGATCAATACAATAGGAATATATAACCATCTTAAATTTGTAAGCACCCATTGCTATAATTTCAGAATATATAAAGCATAAATTACAGAAATAAAAGTAATAGGAAAACTCGCAATTATAGCTGAAGAGTTTAGCATATTTATCTTAGTAACTAGTAGACCATGAACAAAATATATCAAGAGATATAGAACACTTGAATAACATGATTAACAAATTTGACATAACACATAGACACTACACCAAGCAACTGCAAAATACACTTTTTTTTCAAATGTACAGGGAGTGCTTACCAAAATTAATTATATGATCAACAGTAAAGCAGCTATCCAAAATATTTCAGAGCATTGAAATTATACTGAATATGTTCATTGAGAACATATTCATTGTGTCACATTCAATGAAAATTAGATAACTAAAAACTACCTAAATATTTGGAAATTAAGAATAAAATCTATGGGTTGAAGAATACATAACAATGAAAATTAAAAAATATTTTGACCTGAATGACAAAGAAAATATGATCTTTAAATATCTGTGGAATGCAGAAATGTATTTTGAAAATTTCAGTCTTAAATTCATATATTAGAAGAGAACCTGAAAATCTATGATCTAATTGTCCACCACAATGAGCTAGAAATAGAACAGTAAATTTAAGCTGAATTACATAGGAGGAAAAAAATAAAGATAACAGCAGAAAACAGTAACAGAGAAAACAAAAGCTTTATGTTAATAAAATTGAAAATGTAGAGGAAATAGACGTATTTATTAAATAAGAACACACATGAAGGCCGATGTTAGGTTGGATATATGGTAATAAAATATTTTTTCAAAAATCCATGGAACTGAGAATTTCCAGGAAGATAGTGGGATAGATGAGGTGGAGTAAATTTCTCCTCTGTGAAAGGAACTAGAAAAGGGCCAGAAGACACCCAGAACAGTGAGGGACTTCTACAATCCATGGTGGGGACTTGGATGAAAAAGCAGAAAAGCTGCATCTCAATGTATGAGGTAAATTTATTCATCTGGGACCACCTCCAGTGGCTGGCAGTGGCAAAGTGGCTGCTGTGGAGGGAAGTGAGCAGCTCTCCACTCACATGTACTCATCTCAGAAATTAGCTCCACATGGCCAGGAGCTCCCATGAAGAAAACTGGGAAGCAGGGAACCAGTGTTAACTGAATTTACTGTCCCTCCATGAAAGTCTGTGGTGTGCATAGGCGAGAGGTGTGGATAGGCAAGGGCACCACATAGAAGCACAAAGAGCCCCTCCACACCTCAGAGGCTCAGAGGTGTATGGCAGGCAGGGAACAAGGCATGTGAGATATGCAGCCCCACAGTCCAAGAGTGATTCTCTCAGAGGCTCAGGAATCACCAGACCTACTATGCCCTTCAGTAGACTCCCTGTTGTATGGCACAGGGCCCACACTGCACCTACAGGGCTTGCAGTATCCAGCACATATGGAGAAGAGTTGCACTGATTTGATTTACTTATGATTTGGACCCCACAAAGTGCTCAGGGAAAGTTGAGGGAAAGCTGGATTAAGAGTGAGAGAGGCTGAAGGGCACCATCTGCTGGGAAGACAGGGAAAGTGCCCTCCATCAAGGTGTGGCTTTGATACATATATATGTTCAAATAATCCTACATTTCCAGAAATAACCTTATGAAGAAAAGCAAATGCTCTGAAGCTAACAGAAAATCATAAAACACATGAAAAAAGAAGCAGCTCTGGACAAGTCAACCGACCAAATTAAAAAGCTGGAGGAGACAAAGAATTTGGAGCAATTAATCAAAGAAGTACACACAAATCTCCAAAACAACTTCAATGGGTTAGCTAAAGACATAAAAGACATCAAGAAAACACTAGAAGAACATAAAGAATTTGTAAGTGTAAATAAAAAATAGCAGATCTTATGGAACTAAAAAAATACCGTTGATCAAATTGAAAATACCCTGGAGACACACAACAGCAGATTTGAAGAGGCAGAAGAAACCATAAGTGAATTAGAGGAAAAGGTAATTCAATGCAAATGCATAAAAGAACAGATAGTGAAAAAATTTAAAAATTTTAAATGGATCTCAAGGAAATGATGGACAACATGAAGTGCACAATTATAAGAACCATTGGTGTCCCAGAAGGAGAAGAGAAGATTAAAGGGCTAGGAAGATTGTTTGGAAGACATAGTTGGGGAAAAACTTCCAAGACCTTCTAAATGACATAAATTTGCAAATCAAAGATGCCCATGAACTTCAAATGGAATAAATCCAAATAAAACCACTCAGATATGTACTTATCAGATTGTCAAATGCTGAAGATGAGAAAGTAGTGAAAGCAGCAAGAGAGAATTGATTCATCACATGCATGGGAAACCACATAAGACTAAGTACTGATTCACTCAGCAGAACCATGGAGGCAAGAAGGTAGTGGTATGACATATTTAAGACTCTGAAAAGAAAACTTGCCAGCCAAGAATTCTTTTCCTGCAAAGCTCTCTTTCAAAATTGAGGGAGATATTAAAATTTTCACAGCCAAACAACTGCTGAGACAATTTGTTACAAGAGAACTGCCCTAAAAGATATATTACATGGAGTTCTACAGCTAAGAAAAAAAGAAAGGAGAGAGAGAGAGGTCTAGGGAAGGACACAGAACTGAAGTGTATTAGTAAGGATGATTTAAAGGAAAAAAAAAAGAGTTGAGGAGAAATATACCTGACAAATAAAAACCAAAGGTTAAGATGGTTGGTTCAAGAACTTCCTTCACAGTAATAACATTGAATGTGAATGGATTAAACTCCTCAATTAGAAGATACAGAATGTCAGAATGGATTATAAAGTATGATTGATTGATATTCTGTTTGCAAGATATTCATCTTAGACCCCTTGACACAAAAAGGATTGAAAGTGAAAGGATGGAAAAAGTATCCCACACAAGCTGCAGCCAAAAGAAAGCAGGGGTAGCAATATTAATTTTAGATGAAAGAGACTTTAAATGTAAGGATGCCATAAGAGGCAAAGAAGGACACAACATGTTTAAAATAGTCACCAAGAAGAAATAGCTATCATAAATGTTTATGCACCCAATCAAGGTGCTCAAAAGTACATGAGACAAACAATAGCAAAACTGAATAAAGCAATATAGGTTTCCACAATAATTGTGGGAGACTTCAATACATCACTCTCTCCTACAGATAGATCAGACAGAGGAACAATAAGGAAATTGAGAACCTAGAAAAATGAGATAAATGAATGAGATTTAACAGACGTATACAGAGCATTATCCCAAATTACTAGGATATACATTATTCTCTAGTACTCATGGAACTTTCTCCAGGATAGATCATATGCCGAGGCATAAAACAAGCCTTCATACATTTAAAAAGATTGAAAATATTCAAAGCACAATCTCTGACCATAATGGAATGCAACTAGAAGTCACTATGAAAGATCTAGAACAGTCACAAATATCTGGAAGTTAAACAACACACTCCTGAACAATCAGTAGGTCAAAGAAGAAATTGCAAGAGAAGTTGCTAAAGATCTAGAGATGAATGAATATGAGAACACAACATATCAAAACATGGGATGGGGTAAAGTTGGTATTAATGGGGAAATTTATAGCTCTAAATGCATACATTAAAAAGGATGAAAGAGCTAAAATCAGCAAGCTAATGGAACAACCAAAAAAGATAGAAAATGATCAGCAAACTAATCCTAAAACTAGTAGAAGAAAAGAAATAACAAGGATTAAAGCAGAAATTAATGATATGGAGCACAAAAAAAATAGAATAAAAAAACCCAAAAGTTTGTTCCATGAGAAGATCAAGATTGATGCACTGTTAGCTAGACTGACAAAGACAAAAATAGAGAAGACCCAAATAAAATAATAAATGAGAGGGGGTACATTATGGCAGATTCACAAATAAATTTAAGAAATCAAAGAGGATATTATGAACAACTGTGTGACCACAAAGTAGAAAATTTATATAATTTGTTGGAAACAAATGAACAACCTAGAAGGACAAGAGAAGAAATAGAGGACCTCAACATGCTAATCACAAGTATAGATATCCAACCAGTCATCAAAAAGCTTCCTACAAATGAAAGCCCAGACTCAGATGGCTTCACAGGGTAACTCTACCAAGCTTTTCAAAAACAACTGACATCATTCCTACTCAAACTCTTTCAAAAAACTGAAGGAAATGGAACACTACCTAACTAATAATATGAGGCCAACACCAGTCTATTACCAAAACCAGATAAAGATGCTAAAAGAAAAATTACTGGCCAATCTCCTTAATGAATATAGATGCAAAAATTCTCAGCAAAATACTTGCAAATTATATCCAAAGACACATTGAAAAAAATCATACACCATGGCAAATTGGGGTTCATCCCTGGCATGCAAGTGTGCTTCAGCATAAGAAAGTCAATCAACACATTAACAAATCAAAAGCGAAAAATCAAATGATCATTTCAATAGATGCTGGAATACCATTTGTTAAATTCAGCATGCTTTTTTTTTAATTGAGATTGCTCACATACCATACAATTATCCAAAGATCCTAAGTGTACAAACAGTTGCCCATGGTGCCATCACAGAGCTGTGTATCAATCACCACAATTAATTTTTTTCAATTTTTAGAACATTTTCACTATTCCAGAAAAGAAATAAACACAAAAAAGGAAACTTAAATCCTCCCATACCCCTAATCACCCCTCCCTACATTATTGATTCATAGTATTGGTGTAGTACATTTGTTACTGTTGATAAAAGAATGGCAAAATACTACTAACTGTAGTATGTAGTTTGCAATAGGTATATTTTTTCCTATACGCCCCTCTTTTATTAACTTCTAGTTATAGTGTTGTACATTTGTTATAGTTCATGAGACAGATTTCTAACATTTGTACAGTTAATCATAGACATTGTCCACAACAAGATTCACTGTTTTATACATTCCCATCTTTTAACCTCCAACCTTGCTTCTGGTGACATACATGACTCTGAGCTTACACTTTCCACCACCTTCACACACCTCTCAGCACTGTTAGTTATTCTCACAATGTGCTACCATCACCTCTGTCCATTTCCAAACATTTAAGTTCACCCTAGTTGAACATTCTGCTCATAACATATTATAATTAGTTCATATCAGTGAGACCCTGCAATATTTGTCCTTATGTGTCTGGCTTATTTCACTCAGTATATTGCTCTCAAGTTTTCTTCATCAACCCATTTTTAAAGATGGTTTTGTTCATGCACCATACATCCCATCCTAAGTAACCAATTGATGGTTCCCTGTATAGCCATGTATATAGGTATTATCACCATCAGCAGTATCTATATAAGGACATCTCCATTTCTTCCACAAAGAAGGAGGAAGAGTCAAAGAAGGTAGAGAGACAAAAGAAAAAGAAAAAAGAAAGAGAAAAAACACGACAGCTAGGAAGAAACAAAAAGAAAGATAGCATTAAACTAAAGTAGAATACAGTCAGAAAACATCACCACAGCCAAGAGTCCCATACCCATCCCCTATGTCTCTCCTTATATGAATTTAGCTTTGGTGTATTGCCTTCGTTACATTAAAAGAAGCATAATGCAATATTTCTGCCAAGTATAGTCCCAGTTTGAATTGATTTTATATTTCCCCCAATCCCACCCTATGTTTAACACTTGCAATGCTATATTAATTTGTTCTTCCTCCTGTAAAAACATATTTACACCTTGAATCAAAATTGTTGAGCACCCTAGGTTTCACTGAGTTATACATCCCCAGTATTTATCTTTCCTCTTTCCTTCTGGTGTCCCACATGCTCCTAACCTTCTTCTTTCAACCACACTCCCTGTCACCTTTGTTCAGTGTACTTACATTGATGTGCTCCTATCTCTCAAAATTGCATTCCAAACCTCTTTCTCCTGTCTTTTCCTTTCTGTCTGTAGGGCTCCCTTTAGTGTTTCCTGTAGAGCAGGTATCTTGTTCACAAACACTGTCATTGTTTGCCAGAGAATATTTTAAGCTCTCCCACATATTTGAAGGAGATTTTTTGCCAGATATAGGATTCTTGGTAGGCAGTTTGTCTCTTTAAGTATCTTAAATATATCACCCCACTTCCTTCTTGCCTCCATGGTTTCTATTGAGAAATCTTCACATAGTCTTATCAAGCTTCCTTTGTAAGTGATGGATCACTTTTCTCTTGCTGTTTTCAGGATTCTCTCTTTTTTTTCTGACATTTGATAATCTGATTATTAAGTGTCTTGCCATAGGTCTATTCAGATCTATCTGTTTGGGGCATGCTGTGCTTCTTGAATCTGTAATATTATGTCTTTCATAGAAGGTGGGAAATTTTCATTGATTATTTCCTCTATTATTGCTTCTGCTCCTTTTCCCTTCTCTTCACCTTCTGGGAGACACATGACATGTACATTCCTATGTTTCATGTTGTCATTCAATTCCCAGTTATGTTGCTCATATTTTTCCATTCTTTTCCCCATCTGTTCTTTTGTGTGCAGGAGTTCAGGTGTCTTGTTCTCCAGTTCCTAAGTGTTTTCTTCTGCCTCTTGACATCTGCTGTTGTATGTTTCCATTGTGTCTTTCATCTCTTGTGTTGTGCCTTTCATTTCCATAGATTCTGCCAGTTGTTTTTCCAAACTTTTGATTTCTACCTATTTATACCCAGTGTTTTCATTATATGCTTCATCTCTTTTCCCATATCTTCCCTAAACTTTTTGAATTGATTTAACATTAGTTGTTTCAATCCCTGTATCTCAGTTGAAGTGTAAGTTTTTTCCTTTGACTGGGTCATAACTTCATTATTCTTAGTGTAGGCATGTGGTTTCCTTGGTTACCCCAATAATGTTTTCCCAGACCAGAACAGGGTCAGGTCTCAGAAGGAAGCAATAGCATCAGGTTTCCCTGATAGTGTGTCTTAGAAGATTATACACCCTGTGATGCCTCAGATCACTGTGATTTTCTGCCCAGCAGGTGGCATCTGTCAGCATGTCACTCCACACTGGTGTAAGGAGTTGTGTCCTTTGGCTGTATTCCGCCAGGCTCTGGGGTTTTGTTCTGAATGGAATGTGGGTAGTAGAGCTTGGCACCACCTCTTTCCTCTTAGGGAAGATACATGCCCTATGGAGGTATCATTTGCATTTGAATAGTCTCTCTGACTCCACTAACTCCAACCTTGTCTGGGTCAGAGTGCTGGGAACTAAAAATGGCTGAGACTTTCTCCACTGAGCCAAAAAAGCGACACAAAAAGCCCCCCTTCAGGGCCATTCTCTCGCCACCCTCAGTTTCACCTGTCACCGAGATATAGCACCTGGTCCTCTAGGCTCCCCCTCCCTCCAAGTGATGTCCTCCAGCTCTCAAAGGTCAGTCATCACCATAAGCCTCTGTCTGATTGTTTGGGATTCATAGCTCATATCAAGCAATAAACATTTGTTCATTAAAACCTCAGTTGTAGCTGGGCTGAGCTATATTCACTTGTCCAGGCTTTGCAGTTTGGGCTGCCATGGGGAGGAGGGGGCTCTTGGCTTGGGTCTGCAGTTTTTGCTTACAGATTTTCTGCTGCAACCTTGGACATTCCTCCCAATCCAGCTTGGTGTATGATATATGGAGAGTCATGAATGTCCCCCAGCATTTACTAGTTGTTTCTGGTTGTTTATTAGTTGTGCTAGGGAGACTAACTAGCTTCCACTCCTCTCTATACTGCCATCTTCTTCTTACCCCCTCAGCATGCTTTTTTGATAAAAACACTTCCAAAGTTAGCAATTGAAGGAAACTTCATCAATATAAAGGGCATATATGAAAAACCCACAGCCAGCATAGTACTCAATGGTGAGAGACAGAAAGCCTTCCCTGTATGATCAGGAATGATATAAGGATACCTGATGTAACCACTATTATTCAATATTGTGCTTGAAGTTCTAGCCAGAGCAATCTAGCAAGACAAAGAAATAAAAGGCATCCAAATTGGAAAGGAAGAACTAAAACTCTCATTAGTTTCAGATGATATGTTTTTGTATTTGGAAAACACCAAGAAATCAATGACACAGCTACTTGGGCTAATAAACAAATTCAGCAAAGTGGCTGGATAAAAGATTAATGCACATAAGTCAGTAATGTTCCTATAAATTAGAAATAATCTAACTGGAGAGACACTCAAGAAAAACAGATTCCATTATCAGTAGCAACTAAAAATATCAAGTACCTAGAAACAAACATTACCAAGGATGTAAAAGACCTCTACAAGAAAATTATGTAACTTTCCTAAAAGAAAAAACAGGGAACCTAAAGAGATGGAAAGATATTTCATGTTCATGGATAGGATGGATAAACACAATTAAGATGTCAATTCTACCCAAACTGATCTACAGATTCAATGCAATTCCAATCAAATTGCAATAACCTATCTGAAGACTTCAAAAAGGTAGCTATCAAAGTTATTTGGAAGGGAAAGAGGCCTCAAATTGCTAAAAACTTTCTAAAATAGAGAAAAGAAGTGGGAGGAAATTTAATTCCTGGTTTGAAGCATATTATAAAGCCACAGTAGTCAAAACAGCATGGTATTGGCACAAAGATACAAATATTGATCAATGGAATTGAATTGAGAATTTTGAAACAGACCTCCCAATCTATGGTTGACTGATTTTTGATAAGGCCCCCAAATCCACTGAACTGGGACAGAACCATCTCTTCAAAAAATGAGCCTGGGAGAGCTGGTTGTCCATATCCAAAAGAATGAAAGAGGATCCCTACCACATGCCTATACAAAAATTAACTTAAAGTGAATGAAAGGCCCCAATATAAGAGACAGTACCAGAAAACTCTTAGAACATAATATAGGGAAACATCTTCAACACCTAGTATTAGGGGTCACTTTTTAGACTTTAAACCAAAATCACAAGCTTTGGGAGAAAATATTTGGAAACCATATATCTCATAAGAGACTGATATCTTGCATATATAAGGAAATCCTACAACTCAACAACAGTAGTACAAACAGCCCAATTTTAAAGTGGGAAGAAGATATGAAAAGACATTTCTCCAAACAGGAAATACAAATATCTAAAAACACATTTAAAAATGTTCATCTTCACTTGCGATTAGGAAGATGTAAATGAAAAACAAAATGAGATTTCATCTCACACCAATAAAAATGGCTGTCATTAAACAGGAAACTACAAATGCTAGAGAGGATGTGGAAAAATTGGAACCCCTTCTTTTCTGGTGGGGCTGCATAATGGTACAGCCACTCTGGAAGACAGTTTGGTGGTTCCTCCAAAAACTAGGTATCAGGTTTCCCTGTGATCTAGCAACTTCAGAAGATCTGAAAACAGTGACATGAGCCCATATTTGCACACTGATGTTCATAGCAGCATTGTTCACAATTACCAAAAGATGTTGTAATAGTTAGGGCTCTCTAGGAAATAGAATCAATAAGAGATATCTATAAATATAAGATTTTATAGAAGTGTCTCATGCAACTGTGGGTATGCATGAGTTCAAATTCTATAAGGCAGGCAGCAAACTGGCATCTCCAATGAAGATGTTGGATGAACTCCTCAGGCAGTGAACTGGCAACTTCAATTAACTCCTCAGGACATGCTTCACTGGCTAGCTGAAGAAGTGAAAGTCCTCTATCTGTCTCATTTAAAAGTCTTCAACTGATTGGATTAAATCCAGCTGATTGAATTCTCTCATTGTGGAAGACATGACCTACATTGAAGTAATCAGTTGCAGCTGCAGCCAGTTGATGGATGATTTAATAAACCAGCCTTTTGGTTTGTTAACCAGCTACAAATATCCTTGCAGCAATGGTTAGGCCAGTGCTTGGTTGATCAGTCACCTGAACACAATCAGTAGGCCAACTTGACACATGAACCTAACCATAATAGATGGAAACTATCCAAATGTCAGTCAACAGATGGGTGGATAAAAATTGTGGTATTACACACGATGGAATACTACACAGCAGTAAGAAGGAATGAGGTCATGAAACATGGCAACATGGATGAACCTTGAAGACATAATGCTGAGTGAAATAAGCCAGACACAAAAGGAGAGATGTTGTATCTTACCACTAATGTGAACTCCATGAAAAATGTAAAATAAATGTCTTATAATGTACTATATACAGGTCCTAGAGATGGTCAGAAGCTAGTGAAGGGGAAATTATAATCTAACATGTGAAGATATGATAATGAGGGTGAACAAAATGTTATCGAATGGTCAGGTGTAATTATGGTTCATTAACGGCATTGTAAGTTATCAGTGACTCACTGAAAGTGAACATGTTTGTAAATGGTTGTTTATAGGCATGTAACCCACAGAGTAGCTCCACAAAGAGAAATGTGTTAGCTTGATATACTTATAAAGTATGACACTCATGCAGAGGGATAACAACAGAGTGGTATATGGTAAAACTACCCATTACATATTAAAGACTATGTTTAATAGACATACCTTACCAACACTACACTAATACTAGGGATGAATATTTAGCAGCTGATAAGAGCTATGGAATGTATTATGTTATTATAATTGTTTAAAATTGAGTGTGAAGAGGATTGTACAACTAAGTGAAGGTAATGAAAGAAACTGACCATTTAGCTTGGGATAGCATACACATTAAGTGAAATTAGGAACCCACCACTTAATAAATCAAGCCCTTGACTTGAATTTTGCTCTTGTGAAACTTAGGGTTGTAAATGGGAGGCTAAGCCATTCTATAATTATGCCTAAGTGGTAACTCCAGGGAACTTCTTTTGTTGTTCACATTTGGTCTTTCCCTCTCTAAGCCCAACTCAGCAAAGAAATTCATTACCCGCCATGAGCAACATGACTCCTAGGGGAATGAATCTCCCTGGTGACATTGGACATGATGCCCAGGAAAGAGCCAAGCCCTTGCAGTGAGGGATAGAAAATAACTATTTGCCCAAGGGGGGGGGGTAGGTTAAAAAGTGAGGTCACAGTGGCTGAGAGACCCCAAATAGAGTCAGGAGGCTAACCTGGAGGTTTGTCTTATGTAAGCTCCAGCTAGAAGTCCCAAATGGCCACAGTATGCCATGCCCTTACCAAAAGTAGTTCCCAAATACCTATGTTCCTGAGATTCTATAAAATATTCCCTTGCTAAGTTTTGTCTCTCAGCAACTTAAATCTGCCAGGGTGTTCCTCTGCCAGGCAAGTCCTAAAACCAAGTGGCAACAGTCTCTTTAAGAACAATAATCAGATGCAATCCCCATCCCCATACTGTTGACACCCCCTTTCAATAAAGAACAAGTTAGCATGCTATCTGCCTAGACATCCCTGAAGATGGAGAAAGAGATTCAGTGAGAGGAAGGGATAGCAACAAATGAGATAAAGTTCAACCTGGGTCTATGAATACTGAAACTTTACATAAATATGTATTTATTTATATTTGGATGCTGGGGTTTTTGAATAGCTGGAAGGAGGTAAATGACATGGTGAATCTGTAACCTATATCATCCTTTGAAATGTGCTCTGTAGCTATTCATTGAATTGTGCTTTGAAAGTCTTCACCTTTCTGTTTATATCCTATATTGCCTAATAAGGAAAGAACTGAAACTGTGGAACTCTAACCCATAACAATTTTTGAAATTACTTATATAATTGCTTGTTGGGCTGTACATCAAAAGTTAACACCTTTCTGTATGCATGTTATGTTTTACAGGAACAGAAATAGCTGAAGTTGTGGAATTGTGACCTATGATATTCTTTGAAATTGCTCTCTAACTACTTGCTGAAATGTACTTTGAAAGTTAGCACTGTTATGTATACATGTTAAAGTTCACAATTTTTAAAAAACGCATTAAAAATTAAAAAAAAATCTTCCTACAAATTAAAGCCTAGGGCCAGAGGGCTTCCCAGAAGAATTTTACCAAACATTCCAAAAACAACTGACACCATCCTGCTCTAACACTTCCAAAAACTTGAAGAAAAAATGAAAACTACCTTACTCATTTTATGAATCTAACATCACTCTAAAACCAAATTCAGATGAAGATAGTACAAGAAAGGAAACCTAGAGGCCAGTCTCTGTAATCAATATAGATGCCAAAAATCTCAACAAAATGCTTGCAAATTGAATCCAGAAACAAACTAAAAGAATTATATACCACGACCAAGTGGGGTTCATTCCAGGCATGCAAGTGTCGTTCAGCATAAGAAAATTAAGGTAATACAACACATTAACAAATCAAAAGAGAAAAATCAAATGATCATCTTGATAGGTTCTGAAAATGCATTTGACAAAATTCAGGTTCATTTTTTAACAAAAACACTTCAAAAGGTAGGAATTGAAGGAAAATTTCTCAATATGGTAAAAGGGGTATATGAAATCCCACAGCCAGCATAGCACTCAATTGTGAGAGAATAAAAGACTCCATACTAAGACTGAAAATGAGACAAGAATACTCACAGTTACCACTACTATTCAACATTGTGTTACAAATACTAGCCAGAGCAAACCAGCAAGACAAAGAAATAAAATGCATCCAAATTGGAAAGGAAGAAGTAAAACTGTCATTATTTGCAGATGATATACTCATATATTTGGAAAATCCTGAGAAATCAATGACAAAGTTACTTGAGCTAATAAACAAATTCAGTAGAGTGGTGGGATAAAAGATTAATGTGCAGAAGTCAATAATGTTCCTATACACTAGAAATGACCTAACTGAAGAGACACTCAAGAAAAGAATTCCACTTACAATAGCAACTAAAAAACATGAAATACCTAGGAATAAACTTAACTAAGGATGCAAAAGAACTCTGCACAGAAAATTACAGAACTTTAATATAAGAAATAAAAGAGGACCTACATAGGTGGAAAAATATTCTGTGTTCATGGATAGGAAGGCTAAACACCATTAAGATGTCAATCCTACCCAAACTGATCTACCAATTCAATGCAATTCCCATTAAAATTCCAACAATCTATTTTGGAGACAAAACAACCTATTTTGTAAAAGCTAGCTGTCAAATTTATTTGAAAGGGAAGTGGTCTCAATTGCCAAAAACATCCTAAAAAAGAAGAATGAAGTGGGAGGACTTACACTTCTTGACTTTAAAACATAATATAAAGCCATAGTGGTCACAACAGCATGGTACTGGCACAAGGATAGACATATTGACCAATGAAATAGAATCAGGAGTTTGGAAATAGACCCCCAGATTTATGGTTGTCTGATTTTTTCATAAGCCCCCAATATCCACTGTACTGGGACAGAACTGTCTCTTCAACAAATGGGGTTGGGAGAACTGGATATTCACACCCAAAAGAATGAAAGAGGACCCCTACCTCACAGCTGATATAAAAATTAACTCAAAGTTGATCAAAGACCTCAATGTAAGAGACAGTACAACAAAATTCCTAAAATATAATGTAGGGAAATATCTTCAAAACACCTAGTATTACAAGATCGCTTCTTAGACCTTATACCCAGAGCAGAAGAACTGAAAGAAAAAATAGATGAATAGGACCTCCTCAAATTGGCTACTTTTTTCTTCAAAGGACTTTGTCAAAGGGGTGAAAAGGCAGCTACTCAAGGGGAGAAAATATTTGGTGAACATGTTCTGATAAGACACTGATAAGAGACTGATATCCTGCATATCAGCTCAACATCAACAGTACAAACAGCCCAATTATAAAATGGGCAAAAGATGTGAAAAGATTTTTCCAAAGAAGAAGTATAAATGGCTAAAAACCACATGAAAAAAATTGTTCATATTCACTAGCTATTAGGGAGATGCAAATCAAGACCACAATGAGATATCTCACATCAATAAAAATGGCTGCCTTTAAACAAACAGGAAACTACAAATGCTGTAGATGATGTGGAGAAATTGGAACTCTTATTCATTGCTGCTGAGAATGTATAATGGTACAGCCCCCGGTGGAAAACTGATTGGCAGTACCTCAGAAAACTAGATATAGAATTACCCTACAATCGGGCAATTCCAATTCCCAGTATATATCCAGAATAGCTGATAACAGTGACAGTAACAGATATTTGTGCACTGATATTCATAGTGGCATTGTTCACAATTGACAAGAAGTGGAATCAACCCAAGTGTCCTTCAAAAGATGAGTGGATAAACAAAATGAAGTATATACATACCATGGAATACTATGCAGCAGTAAGAAGGAGTGAGGTCTTGAAACATATGACAACATGGATGAAACTTGAAGTCATAATGGTGAGTGAAATAAGTCAGAAACAAAAAGAGAGATATTGTATGTTATCACTAATATGATCTCCCTGAACAATGTAAAAGCAGTGTCCTATAATGTAGAATGTAGGGGAACTAGAGATAGCCAGAGGCTGTTGAAGGAGGAATGATTAACTAATAGGTACAGACATGTTAATGAGTGTGAACTTAAAGGCATGGAATGAACAGAGCTGATGATAGTTCCTTAATGGGATTATAAGTATCAGTACTCACTAAAGGCAAACATGATTGAAAAGTCTTGTTTAAAAGTGTGTATCCCTCAAGTGCTTGCATGATCTATTTCTAAGGTATGTTACTGGTACAAAAAGTTAAAAACAGAATGGTATATGGTAAAACTACATATTGCATATTATACAGTATATGTAATATGGATAGCTTACCTGTACCGCACTACAAGAGATAAATAACTAGGGGCTGATAAGAGCTTTGGGGTGTTTGGGTTATGACAATTATTTAAAATTGAGAGTGATGATGATTGTTCAACTAAGTGAAGATAATGTGAGATATTGATTGTTTATCTTGGACAGAGTGTATGCTATGTGAAATTAGGAACGCCCTACTTATTAAGTCAAGCACTTGATCTTGAGGTTTGCTCTTTTTAAATGAATGGCTGTAAAGGGGAGACTAATCCTACCTACAATTATGCCTAGGACTTACCTCCAGAGAACCTGTTTTTTTGCACAGGTGTGGCCTTTGTCTTTCTAAGCCCAACTCTGAAAATTAATTCATTACCTTCCCCCACTATGTGGAACAAGACTCCCAATACAGTGACTCTCCCTGTCAACATGGAACATGGAATGAGCCTGGTCCAGACTTCAAGGGATTGTGAATGTCTTTTTAACCAAAAGGAGGAAAAGAAAGGCAACAAAATAAGGTTTCAGTGGCTAAGAGATTTCAAATGGTGTTGCTAGGCTATCCTGGAGGATACTCTTATGCAAACTCCAGCTAGATATTCCAAATGCCCACAGCATGCCAACCCTAACCATCAGTAGTCCCCCGAAAACTAAAGAATATACCTAGGTTCCTATCTGAGACTCCTATAAAAGTTTTATTCACTAAGTGTACTGTGCAGAAACTTAAATCTCTACAGCGTTCCTATGCCAGGTAAGTCCCAAAACTCAGAGGCAACAACCTCTCAAAGAACATCAACCAGATCATCTCCATTCCCAATAATACTGTCACCCCTTTTCAATATGAACAAATTAGTGGTCACTGCCCACATATCCGTAAAGATCACGACAGTGATCAAACAAGAGAAAGGGTTAGCAACTGACAAGATATGATTTAACAAATGATCATGAATGCTGAATCTTTATATAAATATATTTTTTTAGTCTCCAGGGTACTACAATAGCTAGAAGGAAGTAACTGACATGGTGTAACTGTAACATATAGCATGCTTCAAAATTTGCTCTATAGCTACTTGTTAAATTATACTTTGAAAGAGATCACATTTCTGTATATATATTATATTCCACAATAAGGAAATAACTGAAATGTGGAACTGTAACCCATAATATTCCTTGAAATTTGGTCTCTAACTGCTTGTTAAATTGTACTTTGAAAGTTATCACTTTTCTGTATATATGGTATATTTCACAATAAAAATGAAAAAAAATGTATGGAACTGTGCTATACAGTCAATCCTATGCTAAACAATGGACTATAGTTAATAGTACCATCATGAAAATGAGCTTTTATCAATTGTGCCAAATGGATCACACTAATGAAAATTATTAATAATAGGGTGGTATATGGCAAACTTGTATTTTATGCATGATTTTTCTGTAAACACATTTCTCTAATAGAAAAAGAACACATATTAAAAGTGAAATATTGGGAATAGAAAATCTGAATTGTATATACATATACAAAACTTTGACTCAGTAATGAAAAACTTACCGACACAGAGAACTCCAGTTCAAGATATCTTCATTAATCAGTTCTTCCAAACACCTATGGAATAAATAACAATAATTATTCATAAACTTTTCCAAAAATAGAGAACACATCAATTTTCTCTATGAGGAGATCATAACCATAATATCAAAATCTGACAAGGTCATTAATAGGAAATAAAATTATAGGTCTATATCTCTCATAAACATAGATGCTAAAATACTTAAAAATTTTTTGGCAAATTCAATACATAGAAAAGATTTTATATCACAACTAAGTGTGGTTTATTTCAGGAATAAAAGCTTGGTTTAATGTTTGAAAATCAATGTAATTCTCCATATTAATTAAAGGAGGGAAATTAGATGATCATCACAATATATGCAGGAAAGGCATTTGATAATATTCAGCACTCATTTAAGGAAAACTTCTTTGCAAGCAATTAATAGAGGGAAACTTCCTCAATCTGATAATGGGAAGCTACAGAAAAGTTACCTAACAAATATAACAACCTATGTTAAAATATAGGAAAGTTTTCCCCTGAACTTGGGAGCAAGACAAGGATGTTCAGTAGTACAACTTTGAGTTATCATTGTACTGTAGTCCCAAGAAAGTAAATGAAACATAGAATTGGAATGGAAGAAATTAAATTGTCATTTATAAGCAGCATGATTGTTATGCAGCAAATGTAAAATATCTGTAGTTACAGTATTAGAACTCATAAGTGAATTTAATATGGTTGTTAAATGCAAAGACAAAGGGTGAAAAAAATCAGTTATATTTCTAAATACCAGCAACAAAACAATTAGAAAGATTTTAATGATCTCATTTATATAATAATATCAGATACATAGAAATAAATCTTAAAAATATGTGTAATACCTCTACACTGAAAAATACAAAATGATATTAAGATAAGTGAAAGAAAAGATGAAAAAATTGGGGGATATGCCATGTTCAGGGATTGGAACACTCATTTTAAATATAACAATTCTCCCCAAATTGATACATTAACTAATGCAATCCTAATATAAATTTTGACATTTTTGGTGATAATTGATATTTGATTCAAAATTTTATGTGGAATTGAAAGAGTCAAGAATAGCCAAGACAATTTGAAAGAAGATCAGCATATCTGAAAAATATACATTACCAGATATCAAAACACCAAATTATTATAAAGTGTCAGTAATATAGACAATGTAGTATTGACACAAAGATAGGAAAATAATCAATGGAACACAAGAAAGAGTGCAAAAACAGACCTACAGAGATAAGGTCACCTGATTTTCCTAAACTTTTAGTGTGCTTGGGAAATATGGTATTTTCAATAAAGGTACTACTCAGTTTTGTATCTACAAGGGGAAAATAGGATTCTCACAGCTAGAGAAGGTTGTGGGGTTAAGAGAAGTTGTTTTTTTTCCCAATGATAGGAACTATTACTATTTTTTGTATGATAATGAGAATGATTTCAGTTTTAAAAATATGATACAAAATAGGAGTTAATTATAAGAGCTATGTCCTAAGTAGGGGAGAAAATCCAAAGCAGAGGTAAAGGAGTTAGATTTAGATCAGGGAAAGAAGAAGGCAGAGAATAGGGGTAAAGGTGCATATAGCTTATTATATTCTTGGTGACAATGTTAAAGTTTTCCCATTTGTCTCAGTTAACTGAGAGCAGGGTGGAGGCAAGTTTCTAGATTTGTAAAAGGAGGACTAGCTGTGAAATATTCATCTTTGGGAGTAGATGACCACTGAATTGACTTAGAAAGCATAATGCCAGGTAGCATTAATGGCCCACTTGAAGCTTGTCATCATAAATTTAAATTGAAGTCAATTGCCATAGTTAAATTCTTCTCTCACACACATTCAAATCACAAAGGTGCATTTGTGGAGTTAAGGGGAGAGGTGGATTTATCCAAAATTAGTTTTATCAGAAGAGATGTGAAAAGTGAGAAAGGGAGTTGAGGATGTATTCATGGGAGTATTTTTGCTGAGTCACCGTGAGTTTGTAAGGATTTAAGATAGGTAAGAATCTATTATGTGTAAGGAAGCATGTGAAGCCAATGGGAAGGTTTTGGTGAGGAACTGTGTTGCAGTTTGCTAATGCTACCAGTATGCAAAACACCAGAAATGGATGGCTTTTATAAAGAGTGTTTATTTGGTTACACAGTTACAGTCTTAAGGCCTTAAAGTGTCTGAGGTAAGGCATCAACAGTTGGGTACCTTCACTGGAGAAAGGCTGTTGGCATCCAGAAAACCTCTGTTAGTTGGGAAGGCACATGGCTGGCATCTGCTTACTCCTAGATTACATTTCAAAATGGCATTCTGCAAAGCATCAGCTTTCAATGGCCATCTTCAAAATATTTCTGTATGTTGCAGCAGTGAGCTCCTTCTGTCTGAGCTTCTTATATAGGACTCTGGTGATTCAATTAAGACACCCTGAATAGACAGGGTCCATACCTCCATGGAAATTATCCAATCAAATGTTTCACTCAAAGTTTATTGATTCACATCTCCATGGAAGCACTCCATCAAAGGATTCCAACCTAATCAACACTAAAATGTCTGGCCCCACAAGATTGTATCAAAGAACATAGCATTTTGGGGGATGTAATACACCCAAACAAGCACTGACAGTGAAAAGGCAGAAGAATGAATAAGTTTAGAGGGGTGAGAAAATTGTTGGAATGGAGGTATTAGAGGTACCTTAGGCAGTGGCTGGACAGAGAAATATTTGAAACTGAGATTTTGGGGGAAAACGAATTGAAGTGAGCCACTGACGGATGGAAGACAAGATAATTGCAGAAGTCAAAGAATTAAGACATCAGAATATGAGAATGATCATACATACAGTGAAATCACCAGAAATTAAGACAGGAGTTCTGTTGCAGTAAATGACAGTGGAACAGAAAGAAAAATAGTGGCAAAATGAAGGGGAGTGACCTAGGAGTCAGTAAATGAATAAGGAAAGGTAGTAGGTGATAACATCTGATGGCATGCCATTAAGAGCTGGCTTTTTTTAGGGAGTGGAGAAGGAAATGGTCTGGAAGTCGTACCACGGATAAAAGCTGACACCTACCTCTTGATCCAGTGGAAGGAAGAGATATGAGAAAGAAAGCAGCCTCTACTTGAGGGGAATGACAGAAAATCAGTGTATTTGAGGGAGAGCCAGGTTTCAGATAGAGCAAGAAGTTGACGGTATTCAGATAGGAAGAAGAGGAGTAAATAAGAAGGAGGATTGCCGACAACAGTGAATTTCAAAGAGGAAATGTCCAATGGTAACATAATCCTGTGACTGTTGTCATGTAAAGGGGAAGATCAGATGTAAACAGCATCAAACTAGGAATATCTTAGTGAAAGCACAAGTGATATGGGGAGCTCCCTTTGGGGAACTCAGTTATACTTTTTGACCTAATCATTCTTTTACTTTCATTCAAAATGTACTGAATTTTCTGATTCTAAAAGTAATACACACATCAAGAAAATTTAAATATAAAAGAAATGTATCAATTAAAAAGAGAAAATTCCTGTAATTTTCTTCTGTGGAATAATTTTCTAGAATTTGAATTTCTGAGTCAAAGATTTTTAAAATTCTCTTTGATTTATTGAGATTTTGCACACTTCTATGTGCTTATTGAACATTCATATTATTTTATGCTACAATGATTGCATTGTTATTACTATTTTTTCCCATTTTATTTTTTATTAATATTTATTCACATACCATACAATCATCCAACGTACATAATCCATTGATTGCATTACCACCATATTGTTGTTCATTCATCACCCCGATCTATTTTTTAACATTTTCCTTGTACCAGAAAAAGTGAAAGCAAGACTATTAAAAAAAGGAGTGAAAACAGAATACCCAAATTGCCACCACCCTCCATTCTTCCTTTAGGTTTTTTTTTTTTTGCCCCCATTTTTCTACTCATCCATTCATATATTGGACAAATGGGGGTGTGATCCATGTAGCTTTCCCAATCACATTGTCACCCCTCATAAGCTACATTGTTATACAATCATCTTCAAGATTCAGGGGTTCTTGGTTGTAGTTTGATGGTTTCAGGTATTTACTGCTAAATATTCCAATTCATTAAAACCTAAAAGATTATCTATATTGTGCATAAGAGTGCCCACCAGAGTAACCTCTTGGCTCCTTTTGGAATCTCTCAGCCACTGAAACTTATTTCATTTCATTTCACATCCCCCTTTTGGTCAAGATGTTCTCCATCCCATGATGCTGGGTCTAGTTTCCTCTTCAGGAGTCATATTCAATGTTGCCAGGGAGATTTACACCCCTGGGTGGCAGATTCCATGTATGGAGTATGGAAGTGATTTCACCTGCCAAGTTGGCTTGACTAGAGAGAGGGCCACAACTGAGCAACAAAGAGGCATTCATGGGGAGACACTTAGGCACAATTATAAACAATTCTAACCACTTCTCTGCAATAACAGTCTTCTCAAGGGCAAGTCCCATGATAGAGGGCTCAGCACATCAAACCACCAGCCCCCAATGTCTGCAAGCACATCAGCAACCATCGAGGTGGGGAAGTTGAATACCCCTGCATTCTCCCCTAGCTCCTCAGGGGAGCTTTGCATATTTTTTTTTTCATTTTTTTAAATTAACTATTAACTACACCAAAAAAATTTAAAAAAAAAAAACATTACAAACAAACCAAAACAATGAATAAGAAAAAGACAACTAAGCTAAAATAATCACTTTACTTCCAACATGTTACTACTCTACCACAAGAAAATACACAGATTATAAACCAGCAGAGGAATAAGAAAGGCAGATAACCTAAAATAGCAACATTTCTGTGAACTTGTTCCTGCCATACCCACCAAAAATTAACAAACCATAGTCATTCCTGGGCATTCCCAGAATGTTAAATTTACCCATGATAACTTATCTGTTCTTATTAGGTTATCATTCCCCGGTCACTAATTGCTCTCTACTGCTAGGTCCCCTACATGCTACATTATAAACCGTTTATTATACATTTTTCAATGTTCACATTAGTGGTAGCATGTAATAGTTCTCGCTCTCTTTTTTTTAATCTTCATTTTATTGAGATGTATTCACATGCCGCACAGTCATACAAAACAAATTGTACTTTCGATTGTTTACGGTACCATTACATAGTTGTACATTCATCACCTAAATCAATCCCTGACACCTTCATTAGCCCACACACAAAAATAACAAGAATAATAATTAGAGTGAAAAAGAGCAATTGAAGTAAAAAAGAACACTGGGTACCTTTGTCTGTTTGTTTCCTTCCCCTATTTTTCTACACATCCATCCATAAACTAGACAAAGTGGAGTGTGGTCCTTATGGCTTTCCCAATCCCATTGTCACCCCTCATAAGCTACATTTTTATACAATTGTCTTTGAGATTCATGGGTTCTGGGTTGTAGTTTGATAGTTTCAGGTATCCACCACCAGCTACCCCAGTTCTTTAGAACCTAAAAAGGATTGTCTAAAGTGTGCGTAAGAGTGCCCACCAGAGTGACCTCTCGGCTCCTTTTGGAATCTCTCTGCCACTGAAGCTTATTTCATTTCCTTTCACATCCCCCTTTTGGTCAAGAAGATGTTCTCCGTCCCACGATGCCAGGTCTACATTCCTCCCCGGGAGTCATATTCCACGTTGCCAGGGAGATTCACTCCCCTGGGTGTCTGCTCCCATGTAGGGGGGAGGGCAGTGATTTCACCTTTCAAGTTGGCTTAGCTAGAGAGAGAGGGCCACATCTGAGCAACAAAGAGGCATTCGGGAGGAGGCTCTTAGGCACAATTATACGGAGGCCTAGCCTCTCCTTTGCAGCAACCATCTTCCCAAGGGTAAAACCTATGGTAGAGGGCTCAACCCGTCAAACCACCAGTCCCCTATGTCTGTGGTCATGTTAGCAACCATGGAGGTGGGGTAGGCCAATACCCCTGCATTCTCCACAGGCTCCTCAAGGGGGCACTACATATTTTTTTCCTTGTTTTTTTTTTTTTTAACTATTTTTTCTTTTTTAAATCAACTATATGGAAAAAAAATTAAAAAAAGAACCATACAATAAAAGAACATTTCAAAGAGACCATAACAAGGGAGTAAGAAAAAGACAACTAAGCTTTACTTCCAACCTCTTCCTACTTTACCCCAAAAAAGTTACCTAATATAGTACATTTCTGTGAACTTGTTCCTACTATATCCATCAGAAATTAACAGACCATAGTCATTCCTGGGCATCCCCAGAATGTGAAATAGCTTATCTGTTCTTCTTGGATTATAGTTCCCCCTTCCTTAATTGTTCTCTATTGCTAGTTACCCTACATTCTACATTATAAACCATTTGTTTCACATTTTTCAAAGTTCACATTAGTGGTAGCATATAATATTTCTCTTTTTGTGCCTGGCTTATTTCGCTCAGCATTATTCTTCAAGGTTCATCCATGTTGTCATATGTTTCACGAGATCATTCCTTCTTACTGCTGTGTAGTATTCCATCGTGTGTATATACCACATTTTATTTATCCACTCATCTGTTGAAGGACATTTGGGTTGTTTCCGTCTCTTGGCAATTGTGGATAATGCTGCTATGAACATTGGCGTGCAGATATCTGTTCATGTCACTGCTTTCCGATCTTCCAGGTATATATGGAGAAGTGCAATCGGTGGATCGAATGGTAACTCTATATCTAGTTTTCTGAGGAAGTGCCAGACTGACTTCCAGAGTGTCTGAACCATTATACAGTCCCACAAACAATGAATAAGACTCCCAATTTCTCCACATCCCCTCCAGCATTTGTAGTTTCCTGTTTGTTTAATGGCAGCCACTCTAATCGGTGTTAGATGGTATCTCATTGTGGTCTTAATTTGCATCTCTCTAATAGCTAGTGGAGCTGAACATTTTTTCATGTGTTTCTTGGCCATTTGTATTTCCTCTTCAGAGAACTGTCTTTTCATATCTTTTGCCCATTTTATAATTGGGCCAACTGTACTATTGTCATTGAGTTGTAGGATTTCTTTATATATGCAAGATATCAGTCTTTTGTCAGATACATGGTTTCCAAAAATTTTTTCCCAATGTGTTGGCTGCCTCTTTACCTTTTTGAGAAATTCCTTTGAGGTGCAGAAACTTCTAAGCTTGAGGAGTTCCCATTTATCTATTTTTTCTTTTGTTGCTTGTGCTTTGGGTGTAAAGTCTAGGAAGTGGCCGCCTAATACAAGGTCTTGAAGATGTTTTCCTACATTATCTTCTAGGAGTTTTATGGTACTTTCTTTTATATTGAGATCTTTCATCCATTTTGAGCTAATTTTTGTGTAGGTTGTGAGGTAGGGGTACTCTTTCATTCTTTTGGATATGGATATCCAACTCTCCCAGCCCCATTTGTTGAAAAGACCATTATGACTCAGTTCAGTGACTTTGGGGGCCTTATCAAACATCAGTCAACCATAGATCTGAGGGTCTATCTCTGAACTCTCAATTCGATTCCATTGATCTATATGTGTATCTTTGTGCCAGTACCATGCTGTTTTGACAACTGTGGCTTTATAATAAGCTTCAAAGTCAGGGAGTGTGAGTCCTCCCACTTCGTTTTTCTTTTTTAGAGTGTCTTTAGCAATTCGAGGCATCTTCCCTTTCCAAATAAATTTGATAACTAGCTCTTCCAAGTCTGCAAAGTAGGTTGTTGGAGTTTTGATTGGGATTGCAATGAATCTGTAGATGAGTTTGGGTAGAATTGACATCTTAATGACATTTAGCCTTCCTATCCATGAACATGGAATATTTTTCCATCTTTTAAGGTCCCCTTCTATTTCTTTTAGTAGAGTTATGTAGTTTTCTTTGTATAGCTCTTTTACATCTTTGGTTAAGTTTATTCCTATGTACTTGATTTTTTTAGTTGCTATTGAAAATGATATCTTTTTCTTGAGTGTCACTTCAGTTTGTTCATTTCTAGCATATAGAAACATTACTGACTTATGTGCATTAATCTTGTATCCTGCTACTTTGCTAGATTTGTTTACTAGCTCTAGTAGCTGTATCGTCGATTTCTCAGGGTTTTTCAGATATAAGATCATATCATCTGCAAACAATGACCGTTTTACTTCTTCTTTTCCAATTTGGATGCCTTTTATTTCTTTCTCTTGCCAGATTGCCCTGGCAAGCACTTCCAGCACAATGTTGAATAACAGTGGTGACAGCAGGCATCCTTGTCTTGTTCCTGATCTTAGAGGGAAGGCTTTCAGTCTCTCACCATTCAGTACTATGCTGGCTGTGGGTTTTTCATACATGCTCTTTATCATAATGAGGAAGTTTCCTTCAATTCCTACCTTTTGAAGTGTTTTTATCAAAAACGGATGTTGGATTTTGTCGAACGCTTTTTCAGCATCTATTGAGATGATCATTTGAATTTTCCCTTTCGAATTGTTAATGTGTTGTAATACATTGATCGATTTTCTTATGTTGAACCATCCTTGCATGCCTGGAATGAACCCCACTTGGTCATGGTGTATGATTTTTTCAATGGGTCTTTGGATTCAATTCGCAAGTACTTTGTTGAGAATTTTTGCATCTATATGCATTAGGGAGATTGGCGGGTAGTTTCCCTTTTTTGTAGTATCTTTGACTGGTTTTGGTATTAGATTCATGTTAACTTCATAAAATGAGTTAGATAGTGTTCCATTTTCTTCAATGTTTTGAAAGAGTTTGAGTAAGATTGGTGTCAGTTCTTTCTGGAAAGTTTGGTAGAATTCCCCTGTGAAGCCATCTGGCCCTGGGCATTTATTTGTGGGAAGATTTTTGATGACTGATTGGATCTCTTTGCTTGTGATGGGTTGGTTGAGGTCTTCTATTTCTTCTCTGGTCAGTCTAGGTTGTGCATATGTTTCCAGGAAATTGTCCATTTCCTCTACATTATCCAATGTGTTGCCATACAGTTGTTCATAGTATCTTCTTATAATTTTTTTCAATTTCTTCAGGATCTGCAGTTATGTCACCTTTTTCATTCATTATTTTGTTTATATGGGTCTTCTCTCTTTTTGATTTTGTCAGTTTAGCTAGGGGCTTGTCAATCTTGTTGATCTTCTCAAAGAACCAACTTTTGGTGATATTCATCCTCTCTATTGTTTTTTTGTTCTCTATGTCATTTATTTCTGCTTTAGTCCTTGTTATTTCATTTCTTCTGCTTGGTTTAGGATTGGTTTGCTGTTCATTTTCTAGCTTCTTCAGTTGATCCATTAGTTCTTTGATTTTGGCTGTTTCTTTCTTTTTAATATATGCATTTAGTGCTATAAACTTCCCCCTCAGCACTGCTTTTGCTGTATCCCATAGGTTTTGGTATGTTGTGTTCTCATTTTCATTCATCTCTATGTATTTAGCAATTTCTCATGCCATTTCTTCTTTAAGCCACTGATTGTTTAGAAGTGTGTTGTTTAACCTCCAGGTATTTGTGAATTTTCTAAGTCTCTCATGGTTATTCACTTCTAATTGTATTCCATTGTGGTCAGAGAATGTGCTTTGAATAATTTCAATCTTTTTAAATTTATTGAGGTTGTTTTATGTCCCAGCATATGATCTATTCTGGAGAAAGTCCTGTGAGCACTAGAAAAGTATGTGTATCCTGGTGATTTGGGATGTAATGTTCTGTGTATGTCTGTTAAACCTAATTCATTTTTCAGATTGTTTAGGTTTTCAGTTTCCTTATTGGTCTTCTGTCTGGTTGATCTATCTATAGGAGAGAGTGAAGTGTTGAAGTCTCCCACAGTTATTGTGGAAACATCTATTGCTTCCTTTACTTTTGCCAGTGTTTCTCTCATGTATTTTGTGGCACCTTGATTGGGAGCATAGACATTTACAATTGTTATTTCTTCTTGTTGAATTGCTCCTTTTATTAGTATGTAGTGGCCTTCTTTGTCTCTCAAAATATCCCTGCATTTAAAGTCTATTATATCTGAGATTAATATTGCTACACCTGCTTTCTTTTGGCTGTAGCTTGCATGAAATATTTTTTCCATCCTTTCACTTTCAATTTCTTTGTGTCCCTGTGTCTAAGATAAGTCTCTTGTATGCAACATATTGATGGTTCATTTTTTTAATCCATTCTACGAATCTATATCTTTTAATTGTGGACTTTAATCCATTTGCATTCAACGTTATAACCCTGAAGGCGTTTCTTGAATCAGCCATCTTATCCTTTGGTTTTTGTTTGTTATGTATATTTTTCCCCTCTCTCTATTAATATCCTTTATTGTACCCATACCAAATCTCTTTAGTACTGAACCTTTCTCCAAGTCTCTCTGTCCTTTCTTTGTTTCTCTGTCTGTAGGGCTCCCTTTAGTATCTCCAGTAGGGCAGGTCTCTTGTTAGCAAATTCTCTCAGCATTTGTTTGTCTGTGAAACATTTAAGCTCTCCCTCAAATTTGAAAGAGAGCTTTGCTGGATAAAGTATTCTTGGTTGGAAATTTTTCTCACTCAGAATTTTAAATATATCATGCCCCTGCCTTCCTGCCTCCATGGTCGCTGCTGAGTAGTCACTACTTAGTCTTATGCTATTACCTTTGTAGGTGGTGAATTGCTTTTCCCTTGCTGCTTTCAGAACTTGCTCCTTCTCTTCCATGTTTGACAGTGTGATCAGAATATGTCTCAGAGTGGGTTTATTTGGATTTATTCTATTTGGAGTTCACTGAGCATTTATGATTTGTGTATTTATGTTGTTTAGAAGGTCTGGGAAGTTTTCCCCAACAATTTATTTGAATACTCTTCCTAGACCTTTACCCTTTTCTTCCCCTTCTGGAACACCAATGAGTCTTATATTTAGACGTTTTATATTATCTATCATATCCCTGAGGTCCGTTTCGACTTTTTCAATTTTTTCCCCATTCTTTCTTTTATGCTTTCATTTTCCATTCTGTCATCTTCCAGGTCACTGATTCGTTGTTCAACTTCCTCTAGTCTTGTACTATGAGTGTCCAGAATCTTTTTAATTTGGTCAACAGTTTCTTTAATTTCCGTAAGATCATCTATTTCTTTATTTAGTCTTGCAATGTCTTCCTTATGCTCTTCTAGGGTCTTCTTGATATCCTTTGTATCCCGTACTATGGTCTCATTGTTCATCTTTAGTTCTTTGAGTAGCTGCTCTAGGTGTTGTGTCTCTTGTGATCTTTTGATTTGGGTGCTTGGGCTTGGGTTATCCATATTGTCTGGTGTTTTCATATGCTTTATAATTTTCTGTTGTTTTTGGCCTCTTGGCATTTGCTGAACTTGATAGGGTTCTTTTAGGATTTGTAGACCAATTGAAGTCCTTATCTCTAATTTATCAGATCTACAGCTTCATGGAGTACACTTTCTCTAACTAACCAGCAGGTGGCATCCATGGGCCACCTGTTCTCCACATGCCAGTTCTCCCCTGCTTTGCCTTGGTGGTGAGCGGGGAGTGAGTCTTGTGGGGTCCAATTGGTGTACCAAGCTTGCGTGTGTAGTTGGTGTTGCACTCCCTGTATATGGGGTGTGTTTCTGGGCAGTCAGGGAGGGGGGTGGCTCTAACAATCAAATCTCCCTGGTGATCCTGGAGTTTTAAAGCTGCTGCAATAGTCTAATCCTTCAATTCAGTCCTGCCACAGTTTGTCTCTGCCACTGACCCACAAGTCCTTGGTATTGGCGTATGGCTTCTGAGACTTGCAAGTGGGTCCCTCTTCCAGGCCGTGCACCCCCTGATCCTCTGCTGAGGGATGACTGTGCTATGTCACAGGTGAGTGCTGTCCCCCAAGGGTGGTTCTGGGCTGCTGGGCTCTGTAGGGAGGCTCCCAGTCTGCTAAAATGATGGCTGAATGGGGCTTTGTTAATTCACACTGCTCCACCTTCCCAACTCTGGGACAATCAGCTGAGGTTGCAGGGAAGGCTAATGTCCACGCCCAGTTTTGTGGTGTGTGCCTGTTATTTGAAGCACTTCCATCACACTGGGTTGTCTGGGGCAGCTCTGGGCTATGGGGGCTGGTGATGGGCAGGAGTGTTTCCTGTCCACCAGGATGATGGCTGTGAGCAGACACCCCCCTTTTCTTGGGAAGTTGTGGTGTTTAGTGAATTTTCTCAGCCACTGGATTATTGCCTTTTGTCTCAGAGCTCTCTTAGTTATGCTCTTGTCTTGACCTGCCCAAATTGCAAGTTTTTGAAGCTTTCTGTATTGGGCTTCTTAGAGTAATTGTTTTAGAAAAAGAAAAAAGGATTAAAAAAAAAAAAGGCCCTCCTCACAGATCTAATGGGTTATTGAAATGCTAAGAGACAAAGCAATTAGGGCCATTAAGGGAAGGTGCAGAGGGCAGAGAGATCAGCTTTTCTTCAGGATTTGCATATGAGCCTGCAGGGCCTGAGCTCTTCCCTTCCCCTTTCTATGTTCACCAGAACTCCAAAAATCCTCGGCTTTTATTTTGGAGTTTTTCGTGTTTTTTTTTCTATGCCTGTCTCCTCTCTGCTGGGCTGGCTGCTCTCAGATTCTCTGGTGTCTGGTCTCAGTCTATCTATGGTTGGAGTTTGGATCAGTAGAATGAGTTTCCGATAAGGGCTGCCACTGCAGTTCTCCCTTCTCCTTCCCGGAGCTGACAGCCCCTCCTCCCACGGGACTGAGCCTGGCAGGGAGGGGCACGGGTCCCCTGACCACAAAAACTTACAGATTTCGCTGATTTCAGCAGTTCCACGTTTTCATGAGTGTTGTATGAAGTATGCCCAAAGTCAGATTGCTCTGTGGTGTCCAGTCCACGCAGTTCCTGGCTTTCTACCTACTTTCCTGGAGGAGTAACTAAAACATACAGCTCACCAGTCCACCATCTTGCCCCACCTCCAGTATTTGTCTTTTTGTGCCTGGCTTATTTCACTCAGCATTATGTCTTCAAGGTTCATCCATGTTGTCATATGTTTCAAGACATCTTTTCTTCTTACTGCTGCATAATATTTCATCATGTGTACATACCACCTTTATTCACTCATCTATTGAAGGACATTTGGGATGTTTCCATCTCTTGGCAATTGTGAATATTGCTGCTATGAACATTCACATGCAGATATCTGTTCATGTCGCTGCTTTCACATCTTCCAGATGCATATGGAAAAGTGCAATCGCTGGATCGAAGGGTAACTCTATATCTAGTTTTCTAAGGAACTGCCAGAGTGTCTTCCAGAGTGCCTGAGCCATTATACATTCCTACCAACAATGGATAAGAGTTCCAATTATTCCATACCCTCTCTAGCATGTAGTTTCCTGTTTCTTTAATGGCAGCCATTCTAATTGCTGTCAGATGGTATCTCATTGTGGTCATAATTTGCATCTCGAATAGCAGGTGTAGCTGAATATTTTTTCATGTGTTTCTTGGCCATTTGTATTTCCTCTTCAGAGAACTGTCTTCATATCTCTTGCGCATTTCATAATTAGGCTGTCTGTTGTATTGTCATTGAGTTGTAGGATTTCTTTACATATGCAAGATATCAGTCTTTTGTCAGATATATGGTTTCCAAAATATTTTTCCCATTGAGTTGGCTGCCTCCTCACCTTTTTGAAAAATTCCTTTAATGTACAGAAACTTCTAAATTTGAGGAGTTCTCATTTACTATTTTTTTTCTTTTGCTGCCTGTGCTTTGGGTGTAAGGTCTAGGAAGTGACCACCTAGTACAATATCTTAAATATGCTTCCATATATTATTTTCTAGGAGTTTTATGGTACTATATTTTATATTCAGGTCTTTGATCCACTTAGAGTTAATTTTTGTGTAGGGTTTGAGGTAGGGGTCCTCTTTCATTCTTTTGGAAGTGAAAAGAATGGAAATGGATATGCAACTCTCCAGTCCCATTTGTTGAAAAGACTGTTATGTCCCAGTTTAGTGACTTTGGGGGCCTTATAAAAAATCAGTCAACCATATATCTGGTGGTCTGTCTCTGAATTCTCAAATCAATTCCATTGATCAGTATGTCCATCTTTTTGCCAGTACCATGCTGTTTTGACAACTGTGGCTTTATAATAAGCTTCAAAGACAGGGACTGTAAGTCCTCCCAATTTGTTTTTCTTTTTCAGTGTTTTTAGCAATTCAAGTCATCTTCCCTTTCCAAATAATTCTGATAAATAGCTTTTCCAAGCCTGCAAAGTAGGTTGCTGGAATTTTGATTGGGATTGCAATGAATCTGTAGATGAGTTTGGGTAGAATTGACATCTTAATGACATTTAGCCTTCTTATCCATGAACATGGAATATTTTTTCCATCTTTTAAAGTCCCTTTCTATTTCTTTTAGTAGAGTTATGTAGTTTTCTTAGTATAGGTCTTTTACATCTTTGGTTAAGTTTATTCCTAGGTACTTGATTTTTTTTAGTTCCTATTCAAAATGGTATCTTTTTCTTGAGTGTGTCTTCACTTCATTCATTTCTAGCATATAGAAACATTACTGAGTTGTATGTTAATCTTGTGTCCTCCTACTTTGCTAAATTTGTTTATTAGCTCTAGTAGATGTATCATTGGATTCTCAGGGTTTTTCAGATATAAGATCATATCATCTGCAAATAATGACAGTTTTACTTCTTCCTTTCCAATTTGGATGCCTTTTATTTCTTTGTCTTGCTGGATTGCCCTGGCTAGCACTTCTAGCACAATGTTGAATAACAGTGGTGGCAGCGGGCATCCTTGTCTTGTTCCTGATCTTAGAGGAAAGGCTTTCAGTCTCTCGTCATTGAGTACTATGCTGGCTGTGGGTTTTTCATATATGCTCTTTATCACATTGAGGAAACATTCTTCAATTCCTACCTTTTGAAGTGTTTTTATCAATAAGAGATATTGGATATTTTCAAATGCTTTTTCAGCATCTATTGAGATCATCATTTGATTTTTCTTTTTGGATTTTTAATGTGTTGTAATACATTGATTGATTTTCTTATGTTGAACCATCCTTGCATGCCTGGAATGAACCCCGCTTGGTTATGGTGTATGATTTTTTTAATGTGTCTTTGGATTTGATTTACAAATATTTTTTGAGAATTTTTGCATCAGTATTCATTAGAGATATTGGCCTGTAGTTTTATTTTTGTAGCACCTTTGTCTGGTTTTGGTATCAGATTAATGTTAGCTTCATACAATGTGTTAGGTAGTGTTCCAATTTCTTCAATGTTTTGAAAGAGTTTAAGTAAGATTAGTGTCAATTCTTGTTGGAATGTTTGGCAGAATTCCCCTGTTAAGCCATCTGGCCATGGGCATTTATTTCTGGCAAGTTTTTTGATGACTGACTGGTCTCTTTGCTTGTGATTGCTTGGTTGAGGTCTTCTGTTTCTTCTCTGGTCAGTCTAAGTTGTATATATGTTTCCAGGAAATTGTCCATTTACTCTAAATTATGCAGTTTGTTGGCACACAGTTGTCCCATTGTATCCTCTTATAATTTTTTTTATTTCTTTGAGATCCACAGTAATGTTGCCTTTCTTATTCATTATTTTATTTACTTGGTTCTTCTCTCTTTTTGATTTTGTCAGTCTGGCTAGGGGCTTGTCAATCTTGTTGATCTTCTCAAAGAACCAACTTTTGGTGATATTTATTCTCTATTGTTTTTTTGTTCTTTAGGTCCTTTATTTCTGCTTTAAGCCTTGTTATTTCTTTTTTCTACTTGGTTTAGAATTAGTTTGCTGTTCATTTTCTAGCTTCTTCAGTTGCTCCATTAGTTCTTTGATTTTAGCTCTTTTGTCCTTTTTGATGTATGCATTTAGTGCTATAAATTTCCTCCTCAATACCGGTCTTTCTGCATCCCATAGGTTTTGATATATTGTGTTTTCATTTGCATTAATCTGTATATATTTAGCAATTTCTCTTACTATTTCTTCTTTAACCCACTAAATGTGTAGGAGTGTGTTGTTTAACCTCCAGGTATTTGTGAATTTTCTAAGTTTCTGATGCTTATTGGCTTCTAATTGTATTCCATTTTTATCAGAGTATGTGCCTTTAATATTTTCAGTTTTTAAAATTTGTTGAGGCTTGTTTTCTGTCCCAGCATATGATCTATTCTGGAAAATGTTCTGTGAGCAATAGAGAAGAATGTGTATCCTGGTGATTTGGGATGTAATGTTCTATGTATCTCTGTTAAGGCAAAATCATTTATCAGATTGTTTAGGTTTTTAATTTCCTTATTGGTCTTCTGTCTGCTTGATCTAACTATAGGAGAGAATAATGTGTTGAAATCTCCCACAATTATTGTGGAAACATAAATTGCTTCCTTTAGTTTCGCCAGTGTTTGTCTCATATATTTTGTGGCAACTTGATTGGGTGCCTATACATTTATGATATTTCTTCTTGTTGAATTGCCCCTTTTATTAGTATTTAGTGGCCTTCTTTGTCTCTCATAACATCCTTGCATTTAAAGTCTATGTTATCTGTGATTAATATTGCTACATCTGCTTTCTTTTGGCTGTAGGTTGCATGAAATATTTTTCTATCCTTTCACTTTCAATTTCTTTGTGTCCCTGTGTCTAAACTGAGTCTCTTGTGTGCAACATACTGACGGCTCATATTTTTTGTTTCCATTCGGCTAATCTATATCTTTTAATTGGGGAGTTTAACCCATTTACATTCAACATTATTACTGTGAAGGCATTTCTTGAATCAGCCATCCTACCCTTTGGTTTATGTTTGTCAGATATATTTCCCCCCTCTCTCTTAATGTCCTTTAATATACCCATACTGACTCTTCTTAGTACTGAACATTTTGCCATATCTCTCTCTTCTTTGTTTCTATGCCACCAGTTCTCCCTTTAGTATCTCAAGTAGGGCATGTCTTTTGTTAGCAAATTCTGTCAGCATTTGTTTGTCTGTGAAATTCAGATTTGAAGGAGAGCTTTGCTGGATAAAGAATTCTTGGCTAGCAATTTTTCTCTCTCAGAATTTTAAATATGTCATGCCATCGCCTTCTTGCCTCAGTAGTGGCCTCTGAGTAGTCAGTACTTAGTCTTATGCTGTTTCCTTTGTAAGTGGTGAATTGTTTTCCTCTTGCTGCTTCCAGAACTTGCTCCTTCTCTTCAGTATTTGACAGTCTGCTCAGAATATGTATTGATTATGTTAATTTGAATTATTCTATTTGGTGTTTGCTATGCATTTATGATTTTTTTTATGTTGTTTAGAAGGTTTGTGAAGTTTTCCCCAACAATTTATTTGAATACTCTTCCCAGACCTTTACCCTTCTCTTCCCCTTATGGAACACCAATGACTCTTATATTTGGATATTTTATATTATCTATCTTATCCTGAGGTCCATTTTGATTTTTTCAAATTTTTCCCATTCTTTCTGATGATCTTTTACTTTCTATTCTGTCTTCTTTGAGGTTGCTGATTCACTGTTCAACTTCCTCTAATCTTGTATGTGATTATCCAGAATCTTTTCAATTTGGTTGACAATTCTTTTTATTTCCATAAGATCATCTTTTTTTTATTTACTTTTGCAATTTCTTCTTTATGCTCTTCTATGGTCTCCTTCATGTCCTTTATATCCTGTGTCATGCACTCATTGTTTGTCTTTAGTTCTTTGATTAATTGCTCCAAGTACTATGTCTCCTCTGATCTTTTTATTTGGGTGTTTGGATTTGGGTTATCCATATCATCTGGTTTCTTCATATGCTTTAAAATTTTCTGTTGTTTTTGGCCTCTTGGCATTTGCTTTAGTAGATAGGGTTCTTTTAGGATATGTAGACTTATTCAAACACTTATCTCTAATTTGTGAGATCTTCAGCTTGGTGGCATACTCTTTCTCTAACTAACCAGCATGTGGTGTCTGTGAGCCACCTATTCCCCACAAGTCAGTTGTCCTCAACTTTGTCTTTGTGGTAAGTCGGGGTCTGAATCTTGTGGGGGTCCAATTGGTGCACCAAGTTTCTGTGCATAGTTAGTGTTGTCTTCCCTGAATGTGGGGCATGTGCCTGAGCAGTTAGGGAGGGAGAGTGGCTTTAATAATCAAACCTCCCAGGTGTTCCTGGAGATTTAAAACTGTTTCAAGAGTCTAAACCTTCAGTTCATTCTCCCCACAGTTTCTCTCTGCCACTGACCCACAACTCCTTGGTATTGTTATATGGTCCCTGGGACTTCTGAGTGAGTCCCCCTTCCAAGCCATGCCCTCCTAAGGCCTCTGCTGTGGGAAGACTGTGCTATGACACAATTGAGCACCATCACCCATGTGAAGTTCTGAGTCACAGGACCATGTAGGGGCATTCCCAGCCTGCTGAAAAGATGGCTGTGTGGGGCATGTTAATTTCCCGCTTTTTTCACACCTTTACCTTCCTAGCTCTGGGACATTTAGCTGCAGGTGCACAAAAGGCTATTGCCCACACCAGATATTTTGGTGCACATGCATGTTGCTGGAAACACTTCCTGTCACAGTGAGTTGTTCAGTACAGCTGTGGGCTGTAGCACCAGGCATGAGCATTCACAGCCCACCTGGGAGATGGCTATATGGGATGTGGTTATTTTCTCTTTTCACTAACCTCTGCTTTCCTAGCTCTGAGACATTTAGCAGTGAGTGCATGAAAAGCTATCATCCATGCCAGATATTGAGGCATGCCCACAGGTTGTGGGGACTCACTTCTCACCACACTTCACTGTGCAGTTCTTGCTGCCATATACACAGCCACTTTTGGGTTTTTCAATCTAGCCCAACTAGGAATGTCAATCCTGATTTCCCCATACTGCAGCATGGCTGCCAGTTATCCAGCAGGCTCACTCACTTGTTTCAGAATGCAGACTGCCAGTTTTACAATTTGCATGGTAACTGTGGATTTAGCAAATTTTGTGTAGCTTGTACATCACTGGAACTGGTGCTCTGGGTCACTTTCTTTTATCTAGTGTTTTTCATGGAAATGTTTTTTTGCCATGTCTCTCCTAACTGCCTTCTTCCAGAAGCCTCTCTTATTGATTTTTAAAAAGCTTTTTACATTAGATTGAACATAGGAAATTTCCATTTTTGTAGATCAAAAATGGTTGAATATTGGCAATTTCATATGGTTCAACTCAATACATAGGGATATTAGTTGTTAGTTTCATGTCAAATGGCCTATATTATCTTAATTTTTATTACTTTCAACATTTTTCTTGTATAGGAGATTGCCCTTTAAAATAAATACCAAGTCCAAAAGAGGTAGCTATTAAAGACTTCAGAATTGTGGTTGTTTAATTTCATATTAATATCATATTATCTACTTAATGATTCCTTTCAAAAATAAATCCACTCACTATTCTTTCTTTATGTGATATAGTAATGTCTTCACCTTTTTGAGAACAATAGAAATGTCTAGTTTTCCTTACACTTACAATTAAATATACAATAACAATATAATTAAACCTTACTGCCTTAAATTTCAAAGTGCCTTCACATTCTCCCTAAAATAAGATGCAGTTATAAGGAAATGGAAATTCAGAGAAATTAAATGGTCAAACTAAATGAAATAGCCAAATCTCTTACCAAAACACCCAAGATATTGATAATTTTATACCTCTGTTTAAAAAACAAATTTTAATATGTAAATGAAATGACTATAAATGAGACATTCTATACATTAAAAAATATAAATATGTAGGCAAATTGAGTATTTTAGTCATTAAACATACTAAAAAAACTATTTAAAAGAGGACTTACAGCCTGGAAACAGACATTTCCCCTGCCTATGTGTTGCTAGGACTTCAGTATTGTAAGTTCAAACTGGTGATGTTGAGTGATGATATCATAAAGAGATTGTAAACAACATGAATTTAAAGGGGAAAGACAGAATAATCAAATTCAACAGGGCATAGATGCTTCTGAAATCCATTTTAAAATTGTGGCTCTGTTCATACATGGTACTTTTAATCTTGAATTGAAAAATTGAGTCAGTCAGTCATTGACTGAATCCATCTGCTGGTTTAATAATTACCTAAATTTTTGGCAGAAGATTATTTTAATACTAGTTTTGAGTGTGTATGAGTGTTTGTAGTCATGTGAACATGTGTGTGTATGTGTATGTGTGTGTGTGAAAGATATATATATATATATATATATATATATAGGCTAAAAGGAAAATAGAATAATATAAACATTTCTCTAAAAATGATCACTTTAATCTGGTACATTTTCCTCATATTAGGTATTTTTTTCCCTAACAACTTCGCATATGTTCACAGGGATTTTTCCTAAAAGTAACTTGAATGTGGTTTATTCTTAAATATGTAAATTCATATTTTTCATGAATAAAATGGACTGATAAATCTGAATTTTTTTCTCCCCAACCACAAAAACAACTGTTGTTCTCTACAGAGCTCTGTTAGAAGGTTATCAGGTACAACTTGATAGGAAATTTACACATGCGAATTTTTTGTTACAGGAAATGGAAATTCTTGGGGAAAATAGGGATATATACACAGGGGCAATTTTGTTTACATGTATTCTGGATAACAGATAAGGAGATTGTTCCTGGAGCAAGGAAAAGAAGCAATTAGTTATTTCCACTACTTTACCTCTTTTTTGGCATTGATGTTTTTCTTAATTTTAACTTTGAAAGTTTATATTTCTTACATATTACTGACCAAATTTTATTTTTAAAAATGGAAGGTAAATGTGATTTAATACAGCAAGTTAGTTTCCTCATAAGAAGTACAGTGCAGTATGATATCTAAGAACCCATCCATAGGTGAAACTAAGTTCACAAGCTAGTTAAATAGCATTGACTTTGGGAGGAAAGTAATGGATTTCATTCAATTATTAAGTAAAAAATAGATCACAATTACATGTTTAAAAGGGATATCACCTGTATATCAACAGCATTGAAAATACTCCAGTCCTCTGACCCAGTAATCCCACTTCTAGGGATACATTCCAAGTAAATTATTGTTTCAGCATAGATATTCATTACAGGGTTATGTACAATATTAAAATTCTGAACACTCTAGATGTTCAAGATTTGGGAATGATTACCATAAGTCAGTAAACTATTATCTTAGACTATAAAATCCATGAAAGAAAGGTTCATGTCTGTTTTGCTTATCACTAACATTTGCATGAAAACAACCAGGGATGTAAAACTGAACATGCACTTTTAAATGTACTATATGAAAGCAAATATATTTATTGGGGAAAAATGAAAGTAAACACATCACAATGCTGATTGTAGTTATCTCTAGTAGTCATATTATGCATAATTTATATTTTCTTTATACAGAGTTTTGCATTTAAACATTCCTACAAAATATGTATATAGAGACACAGAAAAGTAGTATTAAAAATACATGAGAAACATTACAAATTCAAATAGAAGTAAAATTTGGATCACTCATATTCATGGTTTATTGTTGCCAAAAAGAAAATTAGCACACATTTTCAAAACTGTTGGGGTAAAGCCAATTAAAAAAATAGTCATGATAAATGGCTACTCTGATTTTTCTTTTGCTTACTTGTTAGATTTGTTAAAATAATCAAATTGACATATATATAAAATTTAAATTTTGACAGTCAAAAATACTGTCAAAATATCCCTATATGTTAGTTAATTAACTAATATCTATGAATATATAAATCTGTGACTGTCTTATTATAACTTTTGAGGAGCAAGCTCAAACTTGATTTTCCATTTATAAATATTGTTATTGCTTTGAACATGTAAGTCATAGGGAAGGAAATGGGTGGAAAATGTAGCCAGAGGAGGGACTTTTAGCAGGCACTAGGAAAGATCTGGAGGTCAAGTAGAATAAATATCCTTTACAACTCCATCACCAAGGCAATACAGAGGTAGTATTGGGGCTGCTGTCTCTTCCTTCCTTTCTCCCAGGTTTGCTCTTTTGTGACATCTATTCTCCTATCTTCCACCTCTTATTAATTTAAATGAGAGTTTACCTGGATATAAAGCAAGGAGTAGTAAAAGTTTATAGATATATACAATGAGATTTGGCCTGGGCCCTTGGCTTCTCCAAAGATGACCTTGAACTTCAAAGGAGGAAAAATATCCCTTTTCTCTTTTCAGAATCTTTACCAGTATTCATAGTTGGGATGGCATGAGATCACAGCTTCAATTGAACCTAAAGCTCTCATTCCACCTTCTTCACCTTCTCTCATTCTACCTTCTCCTCTATAAAGGCCCTTCACATCACCTTTATCCCCTTTAATTTTTTCCATAGAAATTACCTTCTGTATAACTTACTTTTTATTGATTATCCCCTAACACTAGAATATAAGCTCCATGAGGGAAGGAATTTTTTCTATTTTGTTTACTGGTATAGTCCCTGGGCCTAGAACTGTTCTTGGCTGTGCCAGTTTGAATGTATTATGCACCCCACCAATGCCATTATCTTTGATGCAATCTTGCATGGGCAGATCTATCAGTATTAATTAGATTGTAATTCTTTGAGAGTTTCCATGGAGATGCACCCAACAGTGGGTGATGACTGGATAATTTCCATGGAGGTGTTGGCCCACCCATTGGGTGGTTCTGAATTAAATTACTGGAGCACTATATAAGATCAGACAGAAGGAGTGAGCTACTACAGCTGAGAGGGACACTTTGAAGAAAGCACAGGAACTGCAGATGAGAGACAATTTGAGGATGGCCATTGAAAGCAGACTCTTGCTCTGGAGAAGCTGAGAGAGGACAAATTTCCCAAGTGCAGCTGTGAGTGATGTTCTGAAGAGGAGCTGTGGCCTAGAGAGGAACATCTTGGGAGAAAGCCATTTTGAAACCATAGCTTTGGAGCAGATGCCAGCCACATGCCTTCCCATCTAAGAGGTTTTCCAGACACCATTGGCTACCCTCCAGTGAAGGTACCCAATTGCTGATATGTTATCTTGGACACTTTATTGCCTTAGGACTGTAACTGTGTAACCAAATAAACACCCTTTTATAAAAGCCAATCCATCTCTGGTGTTTTGCATTCCAGCAGAATTAGCAAACTAGAACATTGGCACACAGAAGGCATTCAGAAATACTTGTTGAATGAATGAATGAGTCTTTAATTATTATTATGTAGGGGAATTTCGCCTATCTCATGTGTTTTTCTTCACTAAGGATGCATCATTAATATATGTAGCCACCAACAAATTAAGACTGGAATTAGCAATGTTCTGCCACCTACTAGTTATAGAATAAGTCTGCCAGTAATTTTGAGAGAGAATGTAGGGCTGTTTTGCATTTCCATTTTGAATTGTGAACTGCAGATTATTTAGGCAGTCCTGATGGTGAGGGTTGGAACATATGAGGGGAAATACTTGGGAGTAAAAATATATTGAACTGAAATTCAGGAAACAAGTATTTTAATATTGGCTTTGATACTAGCAATGTGACCCTGAATTAATGTTCCCCCCAAGTTTCAATCTGTAATAGAAATGGGGAAGGTAACTTGTTTACCAGGGTTGACTTGACTGGTAAGATAGCACTGCTATTTCATACTAATTAGATATTTTGATTAGCAATCATATGTTATAGGAAAGATTGCTAATATCACAACATTGTACAGATGTCAAAATTTAAGGTAAAATTTGAACTCTGAAATGGCTCTTCCACCCCTATTCCCACTATTACCCAAGAAGTCCCAGTAGGCTAAAAGGAACTTAAATAACCCCACCTACTTAGAATGGTGGTTTTTAACTCCTATACTGCTAATCCTTCATGACTGTGCTCTCAAACTATGATCAATAGAAAATATAAATGGTTGTTATACGTAGGGATACCCACTGCAATACTGTCAAAATAAAACAAGAGGATGCAGGGAAAGATGGCTGTTTAGGGAAGTGTGGAATTTAGTTAGTCCTCTAGAGCAGCTAGTAAACAGCCAGGAAAAACTAGTAAATAGTCAGTAATAATGGTTTGGGTGACATCTGTGACTGGGCAAACATCATGTGCTAGTCTGGTGTGGGTGAAAGTGCTGAGATCACAGCACTGAACCATAAGTAAAGCCACTAAACTGTGGCACTGGCACTCCTCCCCCACTGGCATGGCATGTTGAGATGGAACACTTCCCTGTGGGAAAATGAAGCAGTCTGCATAAGAGCAAGGGAAGGTGTACTGGTTTGGATGTATTATGTTCCCTAAAATGCCATTATCTTTGATGCAGTCTTGTGTGGGCAGGAAACGTTGGTGTTGATTGGGTTGGAGACTTTTGATTGGATGTTTCCATGAAGATGTGATCACTCAGCAGTGGGTGAGATCTTTCACTGGATAATTTCCATGGGCCTTGATTAGTTTTCTGGGGCACTATATAAGCTCAGAGAGAAGGAGAAAGCTTGCTACAGCCAAGAGGGAAACTGAAGAATGCACAGAAGCTGAGAGAGTAGCTGCAGATGAGAGACAGTTTGAAGATGGCCATTGAAAGCAGATCATTGCTCCGGAGAAGCTAAGAGAGGACAAATACCCCAAGAGCAACAGAGAGTGATGTTTTGAAGAGGAGCTGCAGTCTAGAGAGGAACATCCCAGGAGAAAGCAATTTTGAAACCACAACTTGGGGAAGACACCAGCCACATGCCTTCCCAGCTATCAAGTTTCCTGGACACCATTGGCCATCCTCCAGTGAACGTACCTGATTGTTGATGAATTACCTTGGACACTTTATGGCCTTAAGACTGTAACTGTGTAACCAAATGAACCCCCTTTTATAAAAGCCAATCCATTTCTTGTGTTTTGCATTCTGGCAGCATTAGCAAAGTAGAACAAAAGGTAACTCAACCAAGCTCCAGTAGTTGTTACAATTGATAAATTTAGACTACTAAATACAAGCTATGAGCACAGATAAACCTCAAGCAAACAAGAAATGGACCATGAGGTCTCTCCCAGCAGGGCAGAGGAAGAGCTGATGGAAAAAATAATAAGAAGTAAATAAAAACAGAGACTTTTGGAGCTGACTGAACTCAGAATACTGGAAAATGGCTTTGTTCCAAGAAATGGGGCACATAGAACTGGGTACATCTCTGGCTCTTGACTGGTGAAACTGGGATTTGGGGACTGGCTCTGAAAAGGGGATTTTTTTCTTTTTTTCTTTTTTTTTTCTCTTGTTCTAAGTAACTCATTAGAGAAAGCCTGAGGTATTTTCAATTATAAGTGCTAACCCAGGCAAGAGTGGAGTTAAGATAGATAAAGAAAGAAGTCAAACAAAGGATATGATTACCTAAAGGGCATATCTTCTCTAAGAAATGGAGGGCATGACCTAGCTCATGTGACAGCCCACCCTCAGGGAATTCAGACCCCAGGACCTGGAAAAAACAAAAGCAGTGTAAGCTTTGCTTCTGACTATCCATTGGTCCCTGGCAGGGACAGGGTCTGCTGAGAATTAAAGGCACCAAAACTCTTTAGGCTGGTGGGGAGCTGCAGGCTGACAAGTGCCACCTGCTGGGCAGGATAGGAAAAGAACAGAGTCTAGAGGCCTCACAGGAAAGCCTGAACATCTTCTGGGTCTCATCCTCAGAGAAACTTGATACTGATTACACCTTCCTCCTGAAACCTGGGCCTGTCTGCTCTGGAAAAATCAGATTGGTGTAATCAAGGAAATCAGAGGCCTAGATAATAAAAATCATGAGTCATACCAGGAAAAATGAAGACATGGCAGAGTGAAAGTTACAAATTTACACCTCAAATGAGATAAAGATGTTGAAAGAACTAATTAAAGATATTCAAACAAGTGTGATAAATGAATTCAAAACCCAAAATGAGTGGAGGGAAGATATGACAAAAGAGATGAAGGATATAAAGAAGACATTGGGAAAACATAAGGAAGAACTAGAAAGTTTGGGAAAAAACTGGCAGAACATATTGGAATGAAAGATACAATAGAAAAGATGAAAAATACAATGGAGACATACAACAGCAGAACTGAAGAGGAAGAAGTAAGTATACATGAACTAGAGGACAGAGCACCTGAAATACTACAACCAAAAGAACAGACAAGGTAAAGAATGAAGAAGTATTACTAGGGTCTCAGGGAATTGAATGACAACATGTAGGGCATAAATATAGGTGTCATGGGTACCCGAGAAGATGAGGAGAAGGGAAAATGGTCAGAAAGATTAATGGAAAAAAACAATCACTGAAAATTCCCCATCTCTTATGAAAGACAGTAAATTACAGATCAAGAAGCACAGAGTGTCCCAAACAGAATAGATCCCAACAGACCTACTCAAAGACAGTAAATAATAATTAGATTATCAAATGTCAAAGACAAAGGGAGAATTCTGAAAGCAGCAAGGGAAAAGCAATCCATCACATGCAAGAGAAGCTCAATAAGACTGTGCAGATTTTTCAGTAGAAACCATGCAGGCAAGAAGACAGTGGTGTGATGTATTTAAGATACTGAAAGAGAAAAACTGCCAATCAAAAATTCTATATCTAGCAAAACTCTCCTTCAAAAATGGAGGAGAGTTTAAAATGTTTTCAGAAAATCAGACCCTGAGAGAGTTTGTGGACAAGATACCTGTTCTACAAGAAATACTAAAAGGAGCACTAATGGAAGTTAGGATAAGACAGGAGAGAGGGGATTGGAGAAGAATGTGGAAATGAAGACTATCAGTAAGGGTAAAAAGAGAGAGAAAAATAAAAATAAGATATGACATATAAAATCCAAAAGACAAAGTGGTAGATAGGAGACATGTTGAATGAAATTAGCCATAAACAAAAGGAAAAATACTTTATGGTCCCACTAATATGAACTAACATTACTGAGTGAACTTGGAGAGCTAAAGTTGAGAATAAAAATTATCAGGAGAAAAATAGAGTAGAGATCTGGCATTTGATGCTGAAGGAACACAGAATGTTCAACAGGATTGATGTATAGATCCAGAAATGGATAGCAAAAACTGTGTGATGGTAGCACAATATTTTAATACTCTGAACAAAGATGAGTGTTAGTACAGTTTTTCTTCTTTTATTTTTTTATTCCTCATTTTTTCTCCTTTCCTTTCTTGGAAAAGGAAGAAATGGAAATGTCCTCATATAGATTGTAGTAGTGAATGTATATATGCGATTATACCAGGAATCATTACTTACAATGGATTGTACAGTGTGTGAAAAAAGCTACTTAAAAAAACAAACACAGGAATACAAGTACTGTAGAAAAAGTGGAGAGAGTGATGTACCTCTTCAGTGTTGGTGGGGATGTAGAATGGTGCAGCCCATCTGGAGAGATCTGTGTGGTGGTTCCATAGGAAGCTAAGTATGGGGTTTTCATATGGCCCTGCAACCCATAATTGGGTATATATTTGGAAGAACTGAGATCATGGACATGAATGGACATTTGCACACTGGTGTTTATGGCAGCAGTATTCATGATTTTCAATGGATGTTGGCCTAAGGGTACATTGACTGATAAATGGAATGGTAAACTGTGGTGTATACATGCAATGGAATATTGAGTGGTGGCAAGAAGGAATGAAGTTGTGAGATATGTAACTAGGTGAATGGATCTTGAGGACAGTTTGTTGAGTGAAGTAAGCCAGAAAAGAAAAAAAACAAACACTATAATACCTCACTAATATGCACTAACAATTATGAGAAAAGTCTAAGAATTGAATCTGAGAGCATAGGTTATCAGGGTTAGGCTTATTTTAAATGTTATTAGATTGTAACCTCTTACAGTAGTCACATCTATTCATGATATAAAATGGTTATTTTTAGATTTTGAGATTCTGAACTTTTTTTGTATAACCTGGACAGTCCCTGGTACTTTGGGTATCCTGTATTCAGAGCCAGAGTTGATCAACTATGAATGTCAGCATTACTTCATACAGGAACTCTTAAAGAAGCTGAAAAAGAAATCAGACTTCAATTAGAGATATGAATGAAATGGCCTTGTAGGACTAAAGGGCAAAGGATGATGATGACTTTGTTTAAAAACTTCAACTTCTTTGTGAGGCCAAAGGAAGAGATGTTTATTTGGTGTAAAATCTATATTTTGTGTAGCACAGTATATAATTTAACTTGTCTGGTCAGTTTATTCAAACATTGTAATTACAAGGAACCTTGAATACGGAGTGAGTTCTGGTTGGTTCGTATGGGTTAGCATGAAGCCCAAATGCGTCCCAGAGTAATTTGGGCAGAGAACAAAAAGAATTTGCAAAGTCCCCTTTAGTGCCTGAGGAAAATGTGGAAATAATAAACTTCCCTACCTGGGGAGTTTCTGATACTCTTGCAAGCACTGGGGACTACCAATTGAGTAGGCTGAGCCCTCAATCTTGAGGCTTGCCTTTATGAAGATTGTTACCACAAAGGAGAAGCTAAACCTGTTTATAATTGTGCCTTAGTCACCCCCAGTGACCCTCTTTTGTTGCTCAGATGTGGCCTCTCTTTTGAAGCCAACTCAACATGTGGACTTGCTGTCTTTCTCCCTATTGGGACATGACTCTTGGGGGTGTCAATCTCCCTGGAAACATGGGACATGACTCCTGAGAATAAGCCTCATCATAGGATTGAAAAAGACTTTTCAACCAAAAGCAGGAAGAGAAATGAAACAAAATAACATTTCAGTGCCTGAGAGATTTCAAATGGAGTCAAGAAGTCATTCTGGAGGTTATTCTTATGCATTACATAGGTAGACATTTTTGGTTTTATTTTTTTTATTAGAATAGCTAGAAGGAAACAACTGAAACTGTTGAACTGCAATCCAGTGTCCTTGATTCTTCAGGATAACTGTAGAACTATATAGCTTATATGATGCATCCATGTGACTGTGAAAACCTTGTGGCTCACACTCCCTTTATCGAGTGTATGTACAGATGAGTAGAAAAAAGGAAATGAATAATATGGTGGGTGACAGAGTTTGGGATGTTTTATGTGTTCATTTTTACTTTTATTTTTATTCTCATTTTTACTTTTTGGAGTAATGAAAATGTTCAAAAGCTGATTGTGGTGATGAATGCACAACTATAAGATGATACCATGAACAAATGATTTTACATTTTGGATGATTGTATGGTATGTGAATATATCACAATAAAATTATGTTGAAAAGGAAACGGGATGAGTGTGCCATCTGATAATGAATGGGGTAAAACTTGTAGCTTGTAAGAAGTGGTAGGTGGGATATCAAACTTGAAACAAAGTTCTAATGTCTCCTGGAACATGCAAGGTAAGCACTATATGAAGTTAAAAGTGTTTCTGGTTTTAGTTGTTGCTCTTATTTTAATTCCCCCTTCTTAGATGAGTGCTGGTGCATAATAGGAGCTTAACCGATATTTATTGACTGCATTAAATTGTTAGAGAATACATGATTTTTACTCAAGCAGAGATAAAGAGTTGAAGGTCAGCAAACTGAATAGTACAGAAGTGATGTTTATATAGACCCCAAGAGACATTTAATACTAAAGTAGTTCTTGTGTTGCAAATACAGTGGTCCTACACAGTTTTGTTAGAATCTTGTAATTTGAAATGTGTGGTCATGAATTCTCATTTTCAAACATAACCTATATACATATGCAAAAAAACACAATAGAGAATCACATAATCAGAAGATCTTGTCATTCAAACAAAGTTATTTTCTGCAGCTTATCAGAGAACTCTAAGGCTTCACTAACTGCTATTTTTATATGTAAGATCCCTAATAAATAAATGGAGGCTTAATTTTGAGAAGATAACAGCAGTTCAGTGACAGAGTTCATTATATATTATTTTGGTTGTTAACACAGAAATTTCAAAAGGCAAAGGGTCAGAGGAATACAGAAGCAACATGAATGCACTGGTGATTTTGTTCCTCCTTGTTTTGGTTTGCTAAAGCTGCTGAAATGCAATATACAAGAAATGGATCAGTTTTTACATTAGGGGTTTATTGGTTCAAAAATTTACAGTTGTGAGTTTATGAAAATGTATAAATTAAAGCATCAAGAGGTAGATATTTTTTTCTGAGGAAAGGCTGATTGCATCCAGGTATCCTCTAACTCATGAAAGTCACATGGCTGGCTCTGCTGAACCTCCTTCATGGGTATAGCTTCTGGTTTCAGTTGCTTTCTCCAAATGTATCTGGGCTTCTGCCTTCACTTCTCTCAGTGGCATACTCTGGATTACATAGCTTAACTTCTCAAAATGTCTCTCTCAGCTTCTCTGAGCTCTCCCTCTCTCCGCTTCTCACAGGAACAAAACTGGATTTCATCTCTTAGCTTAGAATCTCCAAATGACGTTCTGTCTACATCTCCAATCATCTCTCTCTGTGTCAGCTCTGAGATGTTTCTCTCTCCCTGAGCTCTCTTAAGGAATCCAGTAAATTATTTAAGACCCACCTTTAATGGGCAGAGCCACATCTAATCAAAAGGTCCCACCCAAAATTGGGTAGGTCACATCTCCATGGAAATAATCTAATCAAATGATCCCAGCCACAGTAGGTCTGCCCCCTCAAGAGTGGATTAAAAGAACATAGTCTTTCATAGGTTTCATAACATATTCAAACCAGCACATTCCCTATGAAGACAAATAATACACACAATACTTCCATATTTCAGTAGGTGGACATGTGGCTTTAACCTATTTCCCCAACCTCTCTTTTGGCCATTTTCCCCAAGCCTTGATAACCTTGCCCACCACAACATTCTGTTATAGGCCTTATGGGTTGTTTACCCAATATTTCTTTCTACCATCTTCCTTGCCTTCCCCCCACTATAGGAGCTAGCAATGACAGACATATTTTCTAAGCCTTCCTTGTAGCTTGGAGTGAACACATGACCAGAGAAAGACTTCTGGGGGAATCTGGGAAAGATTTTCCTTTTTGTTAAAAACCCTACTTCCCTCCAGTTCTGTGAAGGCATGATGCTTGAAAGTGTAGAAGCAATATTACAAACATAAGGGAACATATTGCCAATAGAAAAGAGCACAGCAGAAAAACTAAAGAGGCCTGTGTCCTAGATGGCATTGTTAAACCACTGAATCAATCAATGAACATTTCCTTCCAGAAATCTTGTTAAGAAAACAAGAACAGTTTAAGCCATGGTTAATTGGGGATTTCTGTTACCTTTACCAGAAAGTAATAATATCTAATTCAACCTACCATTCCAGCTTGTGATTATATGTCTTTTCACAGTGTGTTTTCCTTTTGTCCAAACTAGACTTCTTCCCTCACTCTCTGTGCTACCATTTTTCATCAAGAACCAGATCAATTATAACTTGCTCTGGAAAACTTTGCCTTTTTCCATTAGAGTTAGTTCCTCACCAGGAAGGTTGGTCATTAATTTAATAAATATTGAGAATATTTTTAAATTCAGTTTTATTGACAGATATTCACATACCATGCAATCATCCATGGTGTACAATTAACCGTTCACAGTACCATCATATAATTGTGCATTCATCATCCCAATCTATTTTTGAACATTTCCCTTGCACCAGAAAGAATAAAAATAGGAATAAAAAACAAAAGTAAAAAATAACACCCAAATCATCCACTACATCCCACCCCACCTTCCATCTACTCTTTTTCCCCACCCCTCCACACATCCATCCACATGATGGACAAAGGAAGTGTGATCCACAAGGTCTTCACAATCACACAGTCACCCTTTGTAAGTATTGTTTACAATTATCTTCAAGAGTTAAGGCTTCTGGGTTGCAGTTTGATAGTTTCAGGTATTTACGTCTAGCTATTCCAACACACTAAAGCCTAAAAAGGGATATCTATGTAGTGCATAAGAATGCCCACCAGAGTGACCTCTCAACTCCATTTGAAATCTCTCAGCCACTGAAACACTATTTTGTTTCATTTTGCTTTCCCTTTTGGTCAAGAAGATGTTCTCAATCCCACAATGCTGGGTCCAGGTTCATCCCTGGGAATCATATACTTCATTGCCAGGGAGATTTACACACCTGGGAATCATGTCCCACATAGAGGGGAGGGAAGTGAGTTACCTCCTAACTTGGCTTAGCTATCGAGAGACGGTCACATCTTAGCAACAAAGAGGCACTCAGGGGGAGACTCTTAGGCACAATTATAAGCAGGTTTAGCTTCTATTTGGAGCAATGAACCTTGTAAGGGCAAGTCCCAAGAGAGTGCTCAGCACACCAAACCATCAGTCCTCAATGTTTGTGAGAACATCAGTAACAACCCAGGTGAGGAAGTCCAACACTTCTGCATTTTCCCCAGGTCCTTGAGGGGAGGGTGGCTGCATATATATTTTTATTCTCTGTCCAAATTACTTTAGGATGTGTCACTAATTCACACTAACATGTACACCCCTACTTGATCTCACTTCCTGCTCAAAGTTCCATGTAATTATGGTGTTTGAACAGGCTGACTGTATATGTTAAATTGTTTAGTGTACTACAGAAAATATAGATTCTGCACCAAATAAACATCTCTTCCCTTGGTCTCACGTGGAAGTTGAAGTTTTGAAACACAGTCATTATCATCCTTTACCCTTTGGCCTGATTTGCTCTAATCCTAAGCAGATCTGATTCATTCAAATCTCTAATTGAAGCCTGGACTCTTTTTCAGCTTTTTAACAGTTGCTGTATGCACTAATACTGACATTCATATCTGCTGAAATCTTGTTCTGAGTTCCAGGTGTCACACAGATACCCAAAATTTCAGACTGATAAGGTGATAGAAAAAGGGATCAGCATCTCAGAATTTGGAAATAGCCATTACAATGCAAAAATAGATATGAGTGTTGTAAGTGCTTATAATATAGGGACCATTACAATAAGAGTTCCCCTGATAAACTGTGCTCTAAGATTCAATTCTCAGTTTAAACATTGTAGTTTCTCCATATTGGTGAGGCATTTTAATGTTTGTCTTTTCATTTCTGGTGTACTTCAACCAAAATGCTGTCCATAGGATCCATTCACCTCATGTTTCTCACAGCTTCCTTCTCACAGTTGCTCAGTATTCCACTGTATGCATAAACCATGGTTCACCACTCAGTTTCTCAATGTACCCTCTGGCCACCTCCACCTATTGCAAATCATGATTACTACTTCCATAAACACAGTGTGCAAATGTCCATTCATGTCCCTGTTCTCAGATCTTCCAAGTATACACTCCATAATGAGGTTATGAGACCTTATGACACCCACATACTTAGCTTCTTGAGGAATCACCATACTGTCCTCCAGAAAGGCTGCACCATTCTGTCTGATCACCAACAGTAAATAGGTACATCTCTCTCTCTCTCCAGCACTTTTATCCCTATTCATATTTTTCTCCTACAATTTTATAGATATATATTCACATACCACACAATTATACACAGTGTACAATCAGTTGTTCATGGCATCATCATATAGTTATGCATTTATGACCGCAGTCAGCACTCAAACATATTGATTAGTATGAAAAAAGTTTAAGAATAATAAAAAAGATAATAAAAAGAAAAATGAATTATCATCTAATACAATATAATAGTAAGGTTAGACAAAAACACCACTACAAAGAATTCCATATCCCTTCCTTATATCCCCCTGTGATACACATTTAGCCTTTGTTACATTTAATGGAAGCATATTACAATGCTACTGTTGACCACAGACTCCAGTTTGGTTTGATTATATTTTTTCCCAATACCATCCCTTATTCAACACTGTGAATGGTTGAAATTCATTTGTTCTCTTACATGAAAAAATATTTTTATATTTGTACATTTAGTCAAATTCATTGAACACTCCAGTTTTTGCTAAGTTATACAGTCCCAGTCTTTATCATCTATATTTAAATCTGCTGTTATATATGCCTCTAGCCCTCCTCTTTCAGCTTTACTCAAAGATGCTCAGTGTATTTACAATATTGTGCTAACATCACAGAGTATTATGCTATTTCTGGATCTACAGAATCAATCCTGTTGAACATTCTGTAGTTTTTCAACATAAAATGCCTGACCTCTACCCTCTTTCAATCTCCTGATTGCCTGTGTTATCAGCTTTTATCTCTCAAAGTTTGATCATTAGTGTTGGTTCATATTAGTGAGACCACACAGTATCTGTCCTTTTGTTTCTAGCTAACCTCTCTCAACATAACATCCATAAGGCTCATCCATGTTATTATTTGTTCTCTGAATTTGCTCTGTCTTAAAGCTGCATAATATTCCATCATGTGTATATACCACAGTTTGTTTATCCACTTGTCCATTGATGGACATTTGGGCTGTTTCCATCTCTTGACAATTGTAAATAATGCTATCATAAACATAGGCATACAAATGTCTATTTGTGTCTTAACTTTCATTTCCTCAGCGTATATACCCAGCAATGGAATAGCTGGGTCTTATGGTAAATTTATACTTAGCTTCCTGAGGAACGTCCACACTCTTCCAGAGTAGTTGCACCATTCTGCTTTCCCACCAGCAATGAATAAGTGTGCCTCTTTCTCCACATCCTCTCCAGCACTTCTAATTTTCTGTGTTTGGATAATGGCTATTCTGGTAGGTGCAAGATGGTATCTCATTGTGGTTTTGATTTGCATTTCCCTAATAGCCAGTGAAGTTGAGCATTTTTTCATGTTTTTGAGCCATTTGTATTTCCTCTTTGGAAAAGTGTCTGCCCATGTCTTTTGCCCATTTTTTAACTGGGCTGTTTGTCTTTATGTTACTGAGTTGTAGTATTGCTTTATATATTTGGGATATTAAACCTTTATCTGATATGTGGTTTCCAAATATTGTCTCCCATTGTGTAGGCTGCCTTTTTACTTTTCTAACAAATTCCTTTGATGTACAAATGTGTTTGATTTTGAGGAGATACCATTTGTTAATTTGTTCTTTGGTTGCTTTTGCTTTGGGTTTAGGAAACCACCTCCTATCACAAGATCTTTAAGATACTGTCCTGTGTTTTCTTCTAAGAGTCTTATGGTATTAGTGCTTCTGTTTAGGTCTTTGATCCAATTAGAGTTAATTTTTGTGTAAGGTGTGAGTTAGGATTCCTCTTTCATTCTTTTGGAAATGGGTATCCAGTTCTCCAAACACCATTTATTGAAGAGGCTGCTCTGTCTCAGTTGATTTGGCTTGACTGCCTTATCAAAGATCAATTGTCTGTAGATGCAAGAGCCTATTCCTGAACACTAAATTCAATTCCATTGGTCAGTATCCCTGTCCTTACACTAGTACCATGCTGTTTTGAGCATGGTCACTTTGTAATATGCTTCCAAGGCAGATAGTGTGTGACCTCCCAATTTGTTCCTCTTTCTCAAGATATTTTTGGCTATTCATGGCACCTTACCTTTCCAATTAAATTTGGTTACTGGTTTTTCTATTTCTGCAAAGTAAATTGTTAGGATTTAAATTGGTATTGCATTGAATCTATAAATCAATGAAGGTAGAATTGACATCTTAATTGTATTCAGTCTTCTAATCCATGAACACAGTATGTTCTTCCATTTTTGAGGACCTGTTTGATTTCTTTTAGCAGTTTCTTGTAATTTGCTTTGCATAGTCTTTTGTGGCCTTCATTAAGTTTATTCCTAAATACTTGATTTTTTTGGTTGCTATTTTAAATGGAATTTTTTTTTAATTTCTTCCTCTTGTTGCACATTATTTGTGTATAAGAACACTACAGATTTTGCATGTTGATCCTGTAGCCTGCCACTTTGCTGTATTCATTCATTAGCTTTAATAGTGTTGCTGTAGATTTTTCTGGATTTTGTACATATAAAATCTTGTCATCTGCAAAAAGTGAAAGTTTTACTTCTTCCTCTCCAACTTTGATGCCTTTTCTTTTTTCTTGCCTGATTGCTATAGCTAGAATTTCCAGCAAAATGTTGAATAACAATGGTGACAGTGGGCATCCCTGCCTTGTTCCAGATCTTAGAGGTAAAGCTTTCAGTCTCTCCCCATTAAGTATGATCTTAGCAGTGGGTTTTTCATATATTGCCTTCATCATATTGAGAAAATTCCCTTCTATTCCTAACCTTTGAAGTGTTTTCATTAAGAAAGTGTGTTGAGTTTTGTCAAATGCCTTTTCTGCATTGATTAAGATGATCATGTGGTTCTTTTGCTTTCTTTTATTGATGTGGTGTATTACATTAACTGATTTCCTTATGTTGAACCAGCCTTGCATACCTGAAATAAATCTCACCTGGTTGTGGTGTATAATTCTTTTAATGTACTGCTAGATTCAATTTGTGAGTATTTTGTTGAGGATTTTTGCATCTATATTAATTAAAGAAATTGATCTATAATTTTCTTTTTTTGTAGTATCTTTGTTTTGGTATTAGGGTGATGTAGGCTTCATAAAATAAGTTGGGTAATTTTCCCTACTCTTCAATTTTTTTGAAGAGTTTGAGCAGGATTGGAATTAATCCTTTCTTGAATGTTTGGTAGAATTTGTCTGTGAAGACATCTGGTCCTGGGCTTTTCCTTTTTGGGAGCTTTTTGATGACTGACTCATTCTCTTTGCTTTTGATTTTTTTTGTTGAGGTCCTCTATTTCTCCTTGGGTCAATGTTGGTTGTTTATGCTTTTCTAGGAAGTTGTCTATTTCATGTAAGTTGTACAGTTTATTAATGTATAGTTGCTCATAGTATCTTCTCATTAACTCCCTTATTTCTGTAGGGTCAGTAGTTATGTTTCCTTTCCCATTTCTGATTGCATTTATTTGCATCTGCGCTCGCTCTCTCTCTCTCTCTCTCTCTCTCTCTCTCTCTCTCTTTCTCTCTCTCTTTTGTTAGCCTAGATAGGGGTCCATCAATTTTGTTGATTTTCTCAAAGAATCATCTTCTTGTTTTGTTGATTCTCTCCACTGTTTTCCTGTTCTCAGTTTCATATATTTCTGCTCTGATGTTCATTACTTCTTTCCTTCTGTTTGCTTTGGGGTTTATTTGCTGTTCTTTCTTTCTCTAGTTCTTCCAATTTTTACTCTCTTTTCATATAGGCCTTTAAGGTTACAAATTTCCCTCTCAGCAACACCTTTGCTGCATCCCATACGTTTTGATATGTTGTGTTTTCTTTGTCATTTGCCTTGAGGTATTTAATAATTTCTCTTGCAATTTCTTCCTTTAACCATTGGTTTTCTAAGAGTGCATTGTTTAGTTTCCATACATTTGTGAATTTTTCAATCTTCTGCCTGTTATTTATTTCCAACTTCATTCCACTATGATCTGAGATAGTGTTTTTTTAATAATATCAATATTTTTAAATTTGTTGAGGCTTCCTTTGTGACTCAGCATGTGGTTTATCCTAGAAAATGTTCCATGGGCACTTGAGAAGAATGTGTATCCTGCTGTTGTGGGGTGTAGTGTCCTATAAATGTCTGTCAAGTCTAGTTCATTTATCATATAATTCAACATCTCTGTTTATTTATTGATCCTCTGTCTAGATCTTCTATCCATTGATGAGAATGGTGTATTGAAGTCTCCAAATATTATTGTGAAGTTATCTATTTCTCCTTTCAGTGTTCTCAGTGTCTGCCTCATGAATTTTGGGGTATTCTGGATTGGTGCATAAATGTTTATGATTGCTATGTTTTCTTAATGAATTGACCTTTTATTAACAAATAGTGTCCTTTGACTCTTAATTGTTTTACTTTTGAAGTCTACTTTGTATGATAATATAGCTACTCCTGCTTTCTTCTGGTTGCTGTTTGCATGAAATATCTTTTTCCAACCTTTCACTTTCAGCCTATTTTTGTCCTTGTATCCAAGTTGAGTTTCTTGTAGACAGCATATAGATGGGCCCTCTTTTTTAATCCATTCTGTCAGTCTTTATCTTTTTATTGGGGAGTTTAATCCATTAACATTTATTGTTATTACTGTAAGGGCAGTACTTTCTTATATCATTTTGTCTTTTGGATTTTATATGCCATGTCTTATTTTTCCCTCTCTCTTTTTACCCTTCCTGATAATCTTCATTTCTACACTCTTCTCCAAACCTCTTTCTCCTTTTTTTCCTGTCAGCCTTTAGCCCTCCCTTTAGTATTTCCTGTAGTGCCAGTCTGGTATTCACAACATCTCTCAGTCCTGTTGTCTGAAAATATTTTAATCTCCCCCTCATTTTTGAAGAACAGTTTTGCTGGTATATAGAATTCTTGGTTGGCAGATTTTCTCTTTCAGTATCTTAAATATATCATACCACTGTCTTTTAACTCCATGGTTTCTGTGGGGAAACCTGTATATAGTCTTATTGAGCTTCCCTTGTACGTGATGGATTGCTTATCTCTTTCTGTTTTCAGAATTCTCTCTTTGTATTTGACATTGAACAATCTGATCAGTAAGTCTTGAAGTATGTCTATTTGGGTCTGTTCTGCTTGGGGTGCAGTGTACTTCTCAAATCTCTAATTTTCTGTCTTTCATAAGAGTTGGGAAATTTTCAGTGATTATTTCTTCTGTCATTCTTTCTGCCCCTTTCCCCAACTCTTCTCCCTCTGGGAGACACATAACACATATGTTTGTGCATTTCATGTTGTCACTCAGCTCTCTAAGACCCAGCTCATATTTTTCCATTCTTTTCACCATCTGTTCTGTCATGTGTGTGAATTCAGATGTCTGGTCTTCAAATTCACTGATCCTATCTTCTGCATGTTCAAATCTACTGTTGTATCCCTCCATTGTCTTTTTCATCTCCATTATGACCTTCATTCCCATAAGTTCTGTCAATTATTATTTCAAGTTTGTGAATTCTTCCTTATGGTCATCCAGTGTCCTTCTTGTATCCTTCATCTCTTTTGCTATGTCTTCCCTTGGTTCATTGACTTGATTTTTGAATTGGTTTAGATCTGTTTGAACATCTCCAATTAGTTCTTCCTTTAGCTCATTGAATTGATTTAGCAATAATTGCTTCATCTCCTGTATCTCAGTTGAGCTATTAGTTTCTTCCTTTGGCTGATCCATATTTTCATGTTTCCTAGTATGGCTCATTATCTTAAGCTGTCTAGGCATCTGACTTTCTTGATTAATTTATTCTGGAGCTTGTTTTCATTCTTTTACCTAGGATTTTCTTGTTGGTTTGCTTTGTTCTCTAACCTTTGGTGTTTCATTCAGCTTATCTAGAGCTTTAACTTAGATTCTATTTAGTTGATCATAGTTTTTCACCTCTTGTCTTTCTATTTCTTTCCCTGCCTCTATGTATTCTTTTCATGAGGTGATCTCAGATCTTGTCAGCCCATAAGGTTTTCCTAGTCCAGAGAGGCCCAGGTCTCAGGAAGAGGTTATGGAGTTTCCTTGAAAATGAGACCCTCCTGTGAGGCCTTTAGACTCTGTGCTTCTCCTTTGTTGTCCACCAGCTGGTGCTTGCTAGCCCACAGTTCCCCACCGAGTGTAAGGAGGTAGGGAGACTTTAGTTCTACAGGTGACCCTAATCCAGCCCAGGGTTTGGCTGACTGAGGCTACTTAATGAATTCCAAACTGTGGATCTGATCTCACAAAAGGGCTGGGAAGTTATGGTGTTTAGAGAACTTTCTCTGCCACCAGTCTTATTGCTTTGTGTCTCAGAGATATCTTAGCTCTGCTCTTGTCTGGGCCTAAACTGCAAGTCTTTGAAGCTTTCTGTAGTGGGCTTGTTAGAAAAAATTTTTTAATTAAAGAAAAAATTTAAAAAGGAAAAAAAAAGAAGGGCCCAGTGTGGACTCTTTGCAGTCTTTGAAGATCTAATGGGCTATTGAAATGTTAAAAGACCAGCAGTTGTGGGCAATTAAGGAGCAATCAAGAAAGCAGAGAAGCTGGCTATTCAGACAAGGGCTCTCCCTCCCTGGATTTGCATATGCATCTGATTCTGTTTGAGCCCTGCCCTTCTCTGTATTATGTTCACCTGACTCCAAAATTCTCTGTTTTTATTTTGTTTTCTTTCTTTCTTTTTTTTTTTTTTTTTGCTGTTTTGCTAGCCCTATCTCCTCTCCACTGGGCTGACTACTCCCAGATTTTCTGGTGTCTGCTCTCAGTTTATCTATGGTTGCAGCTTTCATTCTCCCTCCTGGTTCCCAACACCAATAGCCCTTCCTCCCTTGGGATTGTGCCTGGCAGGGAGGTTGTGGGCCCCCTGGCTGCAAAAAATTACATATTTCACTGATCTCAGCTGTTCTACACATTTGTGGGTGTTGGATGGAGTTTGTCCAATCTCAAATTCCTCTGCAATGTCCAGTCCATGCAGTTCCTGGATTTCCACCAACTGCCCAGGAGGAGTAACTACAACCTAGACCTCACCACTCAGCCATTTTGTCCAACCTTTGTCCATCTGTTTTGACCATTTTTTAATTAGGTTGTGTGTCTTTCTTTTGTTGAGGTTAAGGATCCCTTTAAATATTTGGGATAATAAACCCTTAGCTGATATGTGGTTTCCAAATATTGTCTCCCATTGCGTAGGCTGCCTTTTTGCTTTTCTGACAAAATTCTTTGATGTGCAAAGGTGTTTAATTTTGAGGAGATCCCGTTTGTCTATTTCTTCTTTGGTTTCTCACGCTTTGGGTGTAAGGTCTAGAAACCCACCTCCTATCAGAAAAACTTTAAAATATTTCCCTACATTTTCTTCTAAGAGTCTTATGATCTTAGCACTAATGTTTAGGTCTTTGATCCATTTTGAGTTAAGTTTTACATAAGGCATGAGATAGGAGTCCTCTTTCATTCTTTTGGAAATGGATATCCTGTTCTCCAAACACCGTTTATTGAAGAGCCTGCTCTGTTCCCGTTGCTTTGGCTTGGCTGCCTTATCAAATATTGATTATCCATAGATGCAAGTGTCTATTTCTGAACACTCAATTCAGTTCTGTTGGTTGGAATATCTATCCTTATGCCAGAACCACACTGTTTTGACCACTGTAGCTTTGTAATATGTTTCAAATTGAGGTAATGTGAGACCTCCCACTTTGTTCCTCTTTCTCAAGATATTTTTGGCTATTCAGGGCACCTTGCCCTTTCAAATAAATTTGGCTATTGGTTTTTCTATTTCTGCAAAATAAGTTGTGACTTTAATTGGTTTTGCATTGAATCTATAAATCAGTTTAGGTAAAATTGATATTTTAACTATGTTAAGTCTCCAATCCAAGAATATTGTATGTGTGTCCATTTGTTTAGCTCCTGTTCAGTTTCTTTTAGCAGTTTCTTGTAGTTTTCTCTTTATAGGTCTTTGTGGCCTTGGTTTAAGTTAATTCCTGAATACTTGATCCTTTGCTATTGTAAATGGGTTTTTTTTTCCCTTGATTTCCTCCTCCTGTTGCTCATTTCTTGTGTGTAGGAACACTACTGATTTTTCCATGTTGATCTTGTAGCCTTCCACATGGCTGTATTACTTATTAGCTCTAGCAGCTTTGCTGTAGATTTTTCTGGATTTTTTACATATAGGATCATGTCATCTACAAACAGTTAAAGTTTTACTTCTTTCTCTCCAATTTGGATGCCTTTTATTTCTTTTTCTTGCCTGGTTGCTCTAGGTAGAACTTCCAGCAAAATGGTAAATAACAATGGTGACATTTTGTATCCTTCTCTTGTTCCTGATCTTAGAGGGAAAGCTTTCAGTCTTTCTCCATTGAGTATGTTATCTGTGGGATTTTCATATATTGCCTTTATCATATTGAGAAAGTTCCTTCTATCCATAATCTTTGCAGTGTTTTCATCAATAAGGGATATTGAATTTTGTCAAATGCCTTTTCTGCATTGACATAATCATGTTGTTCTTCTGTTTTGATTTCTTGATGTGTATTGCATTAACTGATTTTCTTGTGTTGAACCAGCCTTGCATACCTGGAATAAATCCCACCTGGTTGTGGTGTATAATTCTTTTAATCTGATGCTGGATTCAATTTGCAAGTATTTCATTGAGGATTTTTGCATGTATATTCATTAAAGAGATTGGTATATAATTTTCTTCTTTTGTACTATCTTTGCTTGATTTTTGTATTAGGGTGACATTGGCTTCACAAAATGTGTTAGGTAGATTTCCCTCTTTAATTTTTTTTTGAAGAGTTTAAGGAGGACTGGTACTAATTCTTTCTTGAATATTTTGCAGAATTCTCATGTGAAGCCATCGGTTCCTGGGTTTTTCTTTTTGAGGAGGCTTTTGATGACTGATTCAATCTCCTTACTTGTGATTGCTTTGCTGAGGTCGTCTATATCTTCTCAAATAAATGTTGGTTGTTTATGCTTTTCTAGGATGTTGTCCATTTCATCTAAGTTTTCTTATTCATTACCATATTGTTGCTCATAGTATCTTCTCATTATCTCCTTTATTTCTGCATTATCAGTAGTTATGTGTCCTTTCCCGTTTCTGATTGCATTTATTTGCATTTGCTTTCTAGGGTCCATCAATTTTATTGATTTTCTCAAGGGACTACCTTCTGGTTTTAATGATTCTCTCTCCCGTTTTCCTGTTCTCAATTTCCTTTATTTCTCTTCTAGTCTTTGTTATTTCTTTCCTTCTCTTTGCTTTGGGGTTAGTTTGCTATTCTTTCTCTAGTTCCTCAAGGTGAGCAGTTAATCCTCAATTTTTCCTCTGCTCTCTTTTAATATAGGCATTTAGGGCAATGAATTTCCTTCTGAGCACCACCTTTGCTGCATCCCATATGTTTTGATGTATTGCATTTTCATTGTCATTTGTCTTGAGGTATGTACTGATTTCTATTGTAATTTCTTCCTTTTCTCACTGATTTTCTAAGAATGTGTTGTTTAGCTTCCATATATTTGTGTATTTTGCTACCTTCTGCCTGTTATTTATTTCCAACTTCATTCCATTATGATCCAAGACTTTGTTCTGTATAATATTGATATTTTTCAATTTGTTGAGACTTGCTTTGTTTCCCAAAATGTGTTCTATCCTAGAGAATGTTCCCTGAGCACTTGAGAAAAATGTGTATCCTGCTGTTGTGGGTTGCAGTGTTCTATGAATGTCTGTCAAGTCTAATTTGCTTATTGCACAATTCATCATCTCCATTTCCTTATTGATGCTCTACCTAGATGTTCTACCCATTGATGAGAGTGGTGTATTGAAATCTCCAACTGTTAGTCTAGAGGTATCTACTACTCCTTTCAGTGTTGTCAGTGTTTGCCTCATGTATTTTTGGGCACTCTGGCTTGGTGAATAAGTATTTATGATTGTTATGTTTTCTTGATGAATTAACCCTTTTATTGATATATAGTTTCTTTCTTTCTCTCTTTTAATTGTTTTACTTTTGAAGTCTAATTTGTCTATTAATATAACTTCTCCTGCTTTTTTCTGGTTGTAGTTTTCTTGAAGTATCTTTTTAAAGCCTTTCACTTTCAGCTTATTTTTGTCCTTGTGTCTAAAGTGGGTCTCTTGTAGACAGCATATTATGGGTCCTGTTTTTTAATCCATTCTTCCTGCCTATGTCTTCATATTGTGGAATTTAATACATTAACATTTAACATTATTACTGTAAGGACAGTACTTTTCTCTACCATTCAATCTTTTGGATTTTATATGTCATATGTTATTTTTTTCCTCTCTCTCCTTTTGCACTTTCTGGTAGTCTTCATTTCTACACTCTTCTCCAAACCTCTCTCTCTTGTCTTTTCCTATCAGCCTGTAGCACTCCCTTTACTATTCTTTGTAGTGCTGGTCTCTTATTTGCAAACTCTAAGGATCTGTTTGTCTGAAAGTATTTTAATCTCTCTCTCATTTTTGAAGGATAGTTTTGCTGGATATAGAATTCTTGCTTGCCAGTTATTCTCTTTCAGTGTCTTAAATATATTATGCCATTGCCTTAACCCCTCCATGGTTTCTGTGGAGAATCTACATAGTCTTATTGAGATTCTCTTTTATATGATGTATTGCTTTTCTCTTGCTGCTTTCAAAATTCTTTGTGTTTGGCATTGAACAATCTGATCAGTGTCTTGGAGTAAGTCTATTGGGACCTATTATGTTTGGGGCACACTGAACTTCTTGAATCTGTAATTTTCTGTCTTTCATAAGAGTTGGGAAATTTTCAGTGATTATTTCTTCTATTACACTTTCTGCCCCCTTTCTCTTCTTTTCTCCTGGGACACCCATAACACATATATTTGTGCACTTCATGTTGTCATTCAACTCTCTAAGACCCTGCTCATATTTTTCCATTCTTTTCACTATCTGTTCATTTGTGTGTGAGGATTCAAGTGTCTTCTCTCCCAGTTCACTTCTTCTTTCTTCTGCCTGTTCAAATCTACTGTTGCATCCTGCCATTATGTTTTTTTTATCTCTTCTATTGTGCCTTTCATTCCCGTAAGTTCTGCTATTGGTTTTTTCAGGCTCATGAATTCTTTATCATCACCCAGTCTCCTTTATTTCCTTCATCTCTTTTGTCATATCTTCCCACAGTTAATTAAAGTGATTTAGGAGATTTTTTTTTGACCTTTAATTAGTTGTCTCAATTCCTGTATCTCAGTTGAACTATTAGTTGTTCTTTTGGTTGGTCCATATTTTCATTTTTCCTATTATAGCTCATTATCTTCAGCTGTCTAGGCATTTGACTTTCTTGATTAGTTTATTTTGGAGCCTGTTTAAAATCTTTAACCTAGGGTTTTCTTCTTGATTTGCTTTGTTCCCTATCCTTTGGTATTCAGTTCAACTTGTTCTAGAACTCTAACTTAGCTTCTATCTAGTTGGATCGGATTTTTTACCTCTTTTTTTCTGTTTATTGCCCTGCCTCTGTACCTTTCTGTGAGAGATTCTCCCCAGACATACTTGATTCCAATCTGGTTTTCCCAGCCCAGGTCTCAGGAGGAGGATACAGAGTTTCCCTGAGGATGAGACCCTCCTGTTAAGCCTCTAGATTCTCTGCTTTTCCTATCCTGTCCAGCAGGTGGCACTTGTCAGCCCATATCTCCCCACCAGTGTAAAGAAGTGCAGTGCCTTTAGTTCTCTGCAGATTTGGTCCCTGTTGGGGGCATGGCTTACTGAAACTGGTTTCTGTTTTCCAGTCCCTAGGATCTGCATTCCTTGGAGGAGCACTGCCACTTGAACTGGACATTCCTCCCTTTTCTTTGGGAAGTTATGGCCTTTATGTAATTTTCTCCCCTACTAGGTTCATTGCTTTGTCTGTCAAACATATCTCAGCTCTCAGTTGCCTGGGTCCAGTGGCCTGTTGCAAATATCTGAAGCTTTCTGTAAACAGCTACTTAGAATAGTTATTAAAAAAAAAAAGAAAAAGAAAGGAAAAGGAAAAAAAGAAATCCCTTTTTAATACTTTCCCCAGCCACCTAGTTTTGTCAGTCTCAATATAAAGTATTTAAAGATAAGTGCTTTAGGCTATTAACTCTTTCAACTGGATAACTACTCTCCAAATCCTTTAATTCTGCCTTTGGCAGGGGATATTTAAATGTAAAAGGATAAGGAAGCAGAGAGCAAGAAAAGAAAAGGGACAAAATGTAGAAAAAAAAACAAAACTTTTTGGAGTCATGGATTGACAACTGGATTGGGTGCCCACTTGTATGTAGCCCCCTTCCTGGAGCCCAGTCCTTCTCCTTCTGGGAAAACCCCCAATTCCAAAAGTTAATTAATTTGTTTATTCTGTGATTGAAGCTGGGTTGAGCCCTTCTTCTTGCTCCCAGTAGACTGTTTTTTCACCCCCTCAGGTAGCCAGCTGTAAGACAGTCTGCTGGGTCTGATAGGGGAAAGGCTAAGACCATACCTGGGGAAACTTGCAGGTTTCACTGAGATCTTAGCTGTTATACCCAAAAACACTGTTTCATAGACTTACTGGCTAATTCCCAGCTTCCCTAGGGGAGTACCTAAATTCCACACCTCACCACTCTGCCATCACAGTCAAGGCCACTGTGTATAAGTTGACTTAATCTGTTTTGTAATGAGTGCTGTCTGAGATTTTTTGTTTCTTTAATTTTCTTGGGTCATCTATTAAAGACTTGTGCCAGTTTGAATGTATTATGTTCCCCAGAAAAGGCCATATTCTTTGATGCAATCTTGTGGGGCAAACATTTTAGTGCTGATTAGATTGGAATTCTTTGAGTGTTTCCATGGAGATGTGCCCCACCCAACTGTAGGTGATGACTCTGATTGGATAATTTCCATGGAGGTGTTGGCCCGCCCATTGGGTAGGTCTGAATTAAATTACTGGAGCGCTATATAAGATCAGACAGAAGGAGCAAGCTGCTACAGCCAAGAGAGACACTTGAAGAAACCACAGGAGCTGCAGATGAGAGACATTTCGAAGATGGCCATTGAAAGCAGACTCTTGCTCTGGAGAAGCTAACAGAGGACAAATACCCCAAGTGCAACTAAGAGTGCCATTTTTGAGAAACTGCAGTCCAGAGAGAAATGTCCTGGGAGAAAGCCATTTAGAAATCAGAACTTTGGAGCAGATGCCAGCCACATGCCTTCCCAGCTAACAGAGGTTTTCCAGACACCATTGGCCATCCTCCAGTGAAGGTACCCAATTGCTGATGTGTTATCTTGGACACTTTATGGCCTTAAGATTGTAACTGTGTAACCAAATAAACCCACTTTTATAAAAGCCAATCCATCTCTGGTGTTTTGCATTCTGGCAGCATTAGCAAGTTAGAACAAGACTACCTAGATTTTTCCCAATTCAAAAGAACCACTTTTCCCCCAAGAACCACTTTTTGACAGACATTGTACTAGAGGTTAATGATTTAGCTTTGAAAAAAATTGGCTTCCCAAGAGCTTACAATCCATAGCATATAATATTAGTTCCATATCAATGTCCATTTCCACATACTTTCTTGCTGGAAGAGTCCCAATTTTTGGTTGCCCACCCTCCCCCATGTGACTTAAAAGAAGCTATTCTTTTCTAGTGCTCTAAATCCAAATCGTTATGCTTTGAGTCCTGTTTAATTACTCTTGCTTGTGATTGGTTTAAGGGTAGGCATATCATCCAGTTTTGGCCAAAAGAGATGTGAAGGAAAGCTTCTGGGAAAGGTTTCCTCACTCTTATGTAGGAGTCATGTGGAAAGACAGTTCACTTTCATCTGCTAGAGGCCTTAATGTCTGTTTTAAATTAATGTCACCAACTTGGAACCATGAAGAGAGCCAGACTACAGGGGAAGCCAAATTAAGTTGGTAGAATTTAGTGATAGAAATTAGGTCTTTGATGACACTGATGGTATGCTGAGTTAACCAATCTTGTAATCTGCTCTACCTCTGAACCTCCTGTTACATAAGATTATAACTGTTCTTAATGTGTAAGTCTGTTTGAATCAAATCTGTTACTTGCAGTTGAAGACATCACAACTGATACAATCTGAGGAAATACAGGAAGAGAATGGTAAATGGCAAGTGATGAAGACATTCTGGAGAAAATGGTATTTGAATGCATTCATTAAAAGCTGTCAGTCCAGAATAACTAGATTACCCATTCAAGAACACAAACAAGTCAGTTTTGCTGATTTTTTGTTGATCAGAATTCTCAGTACTGATCCATTTTCTTTAAGACATACTTTATGTAGTAACAGAGTCAAGTTTGACCCAATTCCATCGTTTAATAACTCTGTTCTTTTTGTGAGATGGAAGTGAGGCAGAAGAGAACTAATGATGTGGAGAGTTCTGGACCTTGGCCTTAGTTGCTATTGAGCTGTATTCCGCTGAGCTAACTTGTTATAGGTTTCATATCAGAATACCTCTTATATATAGTGAGAATAGTTGATATATGTTATAAAACTATTATTATTTTTTCACATCCATAGCTTTTTCATGTCCATTATCTCTTTGTGTCTTTTAAACTCTTCTAGCCCTCCAGCAATTGGAATTTGCATAGCAAAACTTTGACATTTTTCAATTATATGGGTAAGACCAGTGTGATATTTTCACATAAAAATTGGGCTGCACAAACCATCATAGTGTCAATTTAGTAGGTTTTATCCACTGAGATATACTCATAATGTACCATGTTTTTCTAATTGACAGAAGAGATTTTTTTATTTTCATAGTTTTGTTTCTCATGTTAATTTAAAGGTCAAGGCCACTGTGTATAAGTTGACTTAATCTGTTTTGTAATGAGTGCTGTCAGATTTTTTGTTTCTTTAGTTTTCTTGGGTCATCAGTTTAAAGACTACCTAGATTTTCCCCAATTCATAAATCTTACACTAGCATTTGGGAACATGGTTAGAGAGAAGGAATCACCTGATGCTGCAGGTTCAGCATCATCTTATGTTGGAAGAACCTTAAATATGCTCAGAAGCATATTTAGAAAGATCCAGGTGGGATCTGAAATTACTAATCAGCCCTAAGACCATTATTTAGTGCAATGTTTCTCAAAGTGTGGATCAAAGGTTACCTGCATGAAAACAGCTAGAAGGCATTTATTGAAAATGCATATCATAGGCCACAACTCCAGACCTAATAAATAGAAGTATCAAGGAATTTCAGTGAAACAATCTTCAGTTTAATAAGCCTTCTGAGTGATTCTTATGGACATTGCAGTTTGAGGCCTACTGATATAATGTGTTCTAGGTGATATTCCCAAAACCTTCATGCCCACCTAGCCACAGCTTTCCCTCTTAGCCACACCAAGTGTGCCCAGTTTGTTGGATGGTCTTCTAATCTAATTTTATGTTATCCATTGTCCTGTTTTAATCTAGATGGATCACATGAGAAGTGAAAATACTGCCATTCAACTGGCTTTGGGTTTCATCTCAGCATGAGGATTCCTGAGGCCATGCTTCCACAAAGCACATTCAGAAATAAGCACACTCTGAATCTTTGATAACTGCTGGACATCATTCCTGGAAGACAGACCCCTTGGCTTGTCCATTGATTTCCCAGTATACTCCCATTTCCTTCCAGGCTCCATGTTGAGATTGCAGTGTGCCCCACAATTCAGCTTGTGTGAATCTTGATGATTTCAGGAATTAAAATTCTTGAACTTCCTTTTCCTATTCTGTTATGGTTCTCCCTGGAGTTGTCCCTTTTTTATTGATATCATCCTGGATTATCCAGGTGGGCCCTAAGTCCAAAGGCAAATGACCTTTAAGAGACAGAAGAACTGCAACTATAAAAATGTGCTTTCATCAATTGTAACAAATGTTCTACACCAATGCAAGGTATATGGGAATTCTGTATTTTATGCAAAATTGTTCAGTAAACCCACAGCTTCTCTAATGAAAAAAAGAGACAGAAGAGAAGATACAGACACAGAAGAAAAGGCCATGTGAAGATGGAGGGAGATACTGGAGTTTTTCAGCCACAAGAGGAGGAAAACCTGGAGCCAGAAGAAGCTGGAAGTGGCAGGGAAGGATTGTCCCCTAGAAATGTAAGAAAGAGGGGACCCTGTCAACATCTTATTTAGGTCTTCTGAGAGAAGACATTTCTGTCTTTTTAAGTCACTAAGTTTTTGGTTATGGCAGACCTAGGAAAATAATACAGATATCATTCCCATTTCATAGATGCTATATCTGAAATTTGGAGATGTTAAATAATTTGCTTCAAATCATATAGTTAGTTAGTAGTGGAAGTAGGGCTAGAATCCAGGTTTTACATACTCTACTGCCAATATGCTTAACAACTATGCTGTTCTGTCTTCCTTCTAATAATAACAAAACACATATTGAGCACTTATTATATGCTGGGCACTGTGCTTCACATATAATGTGCACATATCCAATGCTTAGCATATTGTCATTTTCCAATTTGGTCTTTATTATTAACTCCTAAAATTGTTCTCTATTACATTCAGTAATGCTGGGAAGTAAATTACTAAGGTCACCAGGATATTTGTCTTATCATAGAAGTTTTCATGGCACTATATCATCCCAGAGTGGTACAGTTAGTGGTGGTGTGGTAGGGAAGGTGAAGAGAGTATGCAGACAGAACAGAAACCTTGTTTCTGCTAAAACATATCTTTCCAAAGTACTGATTTCTGTAACATAAATTATAGCCAAAATGTAATTTGAAGATCAACTAATTGCCCCCTTCATTTTATAAATGATGAGAACAGAACTAGAAGAAGATAGAAAAATTTTAAGAAATAAGATATTTAGAATGGAATGACAAAATACCATAGAGAGGTGTTCATGGGAATGCATAAGGAGGACAAGTAATATGCATTTTGAGGGAAGGATTTACAGTACTTGGTAAATAGCTTAAATCTTAGTTATGAAAGAGTGGGGAATGAATAAAATATGCCTAGGGTCTAAGAGCTAGGTATTTTGAAAAAAAAGGGGTAGTGCCTTCGGTTTAATGAAGTTGGTGTGAGGAAGATTGCATGAAGGAAACCAGATTTTGGCAGAGAATACAAGATATAATATATATACTTATGATTTTGAAGAGGTAATAGTTGATTCTATGTGGATTAGTGAAACTTACAGCAAGAGTTTTGAAAAACAAGGGGTAAAGTTCAAATACTGAAACTTTAGGAATCTGTAATGTCTGCATTTTGGTTATGGGAACCAGAAGAGGTCTTCAGACTTTCAAAATGTTTAAAAAGGAGCAAAACCAAGGTACCATATCTTAAGGTGATAAGAGAAGAGAGTTTCAAGAAGAAATGACTAAGTGTCAAATGCAGCAGAGAAGTTAGTAAGAAATGGGATGAACAGAAAAAAATCATTGGATTTAGCAAGGAAATCACTGACAACTTTCAATAGATCAATATAAGCAGCATAGTAAGGCAGATGCCATATTGAAGTGACTGAATTAAGTGAATTAAAAACAAAATGAAGACAGCACATTTTTGAGGTTTGTTTGTAAAATTCATCTACTTGAATCACTTCTCTTGAAAATACAGCCTATCATAGAAGATGAGGTGATTTGATGAGCAAGTCAAGAATTAAACTCTATCCATTAATACTCCTCTTAACCTACTTTTCTACCTTGTCAGTGTCCTAATCCTTAATCACAAAGATACTGTATAGCCCATAAAACTTCAGGAAGCATTCTTCTATTGGTTTATGGTAGTCACTCAGACCACAAAGTAGAAAGTTATGCTGTTCATTGCTTCATTTCTGGTTATAAATCAGGCCCCTTTTGTAGCTATAATAATTCTGTTGCCTTGGTATGAAAAGCTCCTTTAGTGGCAGCAAGTTAGTATAGTTCATAAAAAATTGTCTGCATATTAGAAGTGTTTGACTCACTTAGAGTAAAATGAAGCAAATGATGCTCAGATAATTCCAAAATTATGAAACAAAATTATGTTTTTCAGAAGTCCATTTGCAATCAGCAAGTAGATGTAATTGTTTATATTTGCAATGAAAATAGTCAAAAACAATGTGGTTTCAATGCTTGTAATAAAACAGAAAAAAGAATAAAAATGCTTCATTCATAGGTAAATGCTGTTTTCTTTTTAAAGGAAAAATTGGTTATTATAGGACAATAAGAAGAAATCTGGGACGATATTTTTCAGATTCCAAAGCATCTAGGGGTTCTTACATCACCTTTGGAAGGTGACAGTGTTTTGTTTGTTTGTTTGTTTGTTTTTTAATTGCTGTTCATTTCAGATCAAAACTCAATACCTTCCTTTTCCTTAAGATGGGAGTGTAATTTAAACTATTTTTATTCTTTACAATCACTATTAGGGTCCTTTTTGGATCATAAATAGTTGCATTTACAGACTATATACCATTTGTCAACTGCTCTGCTAGGGGCTTTTATATAATTGTCTCCTTTAATCCTCACAATGATCCTATGAGGTGAGTAAGAATGTCCCAATTTTATAGATTATGAAACTGAAGCTCAGAGAGAAGGTAAGCAACTTGTCCAAGGGCATTCAGATAGGAAAGAGCAAAGATAGGTGATTACCCAAATTTTCTGACTCCAAAGCTTGTGTTCCAACTTTTGTACTAAACTGTTCCCCAAGTGGAATGAAAATAAGGAAAGACAAATTTTAGAGGGTAAAAGGGGTTTAACAATCTTTCTATGTTGAGAATTAGAAATTGCCTGAGGTAGGCTCCATGAGCAAAATCCTAAAGGTGTGTGTGTGTGTGTGTAATTGCATATGCGGTTGTATTACTGATCTTTTTTATGTGGGAGATTTTTTGTCAGATATTTCCAAAGCTGGATTAAGTTAACATTGTTTGGATGTGGGAATGAGGGTGGGTGACATGGGATATGAGAGAGAAAGCAATATGTAACTGTTCATAATGATAAGGATCAGTCTACTACTGTTAATTTAAATGCAGTATCTTTCAGAAAAAGTTAATTTGTGCTAACTGGTGGTGATGATGACAGTGACATCATGTTCCTGATATTCCTGCTAGTCTTAACTCATCATAGTACCTGATTATAACATTTTCTAGTTGTTTGATGTCTTGTCAAGGAACAAACTGCACCTAGCAGCCATTTTTTATTTAACATCTTAACATTAATGGGAGGCCGTGAAGAGGAGGAGGAGGTGGTGGAGGAGGAGGCGGCTTGGGGAGAGTGAGCAGAGAGCTAGAGCGCGGAGCCTGAGTGAGGGAGCCCAGTCGCCTGCTCGCCAGCCTCTGTCACCGTCGCCGCTTCCCCTCCGTAAGCAGGAACCCCAGCCGGGGCCCTGCTCCAGTCCCACCCCCTCCTTCGTCGTCAGGCCGCGAGGGCAGCGAGAGCGAGGGGGAGGGAGAGCAAGGGCCGGGAGGGGGCGGCCAGACCGAGTGAGCCCCAGCGCCTGCGGCTTCAGAGGAAGCTGCCTGCCCGCCCGCTTCACCTTCCCTTCTCTCCCCTCCCCTCTCCCCGCCCCCGCCTGAAGATCAGCACTAAGTCGGCGCTGGTGGCCAAAGTCAGTAAAAAGGAGCTCAACTCCAACCACGATCGGGCCGATGAGACCTCAGAAAAAGAAAGCAGGAAGCAGTTGAACATATTGATGAAGGACAAAATGAAATAGACAGACTTAATGAGCCAGCCAGTGCTCAGTGCTCATATAATAAACTCCGCCAACCATTCTTTCAGAAGAGGTTCAGAATTGATCGCCAAAATCCCAAATTTTGGGGTAACAACATTTGCCAACCATCCACAAGTGTCTGCACTTCCGGGGGAGGAGGATGAAGACGCACTGCATTATTCGACCAAAGTTGAAGTGACAGAATTTGAAGATATTAAATCAGGTTACAGAACAGATTTTTATTTTGATGAAACTCCTCACTTCAAAAATAAAGTTCTCTCCAAAGAATTTCATCTGAATGAGAGTGGTGATCCATCCTCAAAGTCAACTGAAATCAAATGGAAATTTGGAAAGGACTTGATGGAATGTTCAAGTCAAACACAGAACAAAGTCAGCAGGAAGAGGCAGCATGAAGAGCCAGAGAGCTGCTTTACCTGGTTTACTGACCATTCTGATGCAGGTGCAGATGAGTTAGGAGAGGTCATCAAAGATGATATTTGGCCAAATCCATTACAATACTATTTGGTTCCTGATATGGATGATGAAGAAGGGGAAGGAGAAGAAGAAGATGAAGAAGAAGAAGAAGAAGAAGAAGAGGAAGAAGGATTGGAAGATATTGATGAAGAAGAGGATGAGGATGAAGGGGAAGAAGATGAAGATGATGATAGGGAGAGGAAAGAGGAGGATGAAGGAGAAGATGACTAATACAACACTGATGGATTCCAACATTCCCTTTTTAATTTTCTCCAGTTCCTGGGACCAAGTTGCAGTTTTTTTTTTTTTTTTTCTTCCTCTTGTGCTCAGCTGCCCTGTTTTTGAGATCTCTTTTCTGTTCATTACACCATGGTTCTCAACTTATTTTGGGGGGAAAAACTTTGCACAGAATACAGTGGGAGAAGAATCTCTACCCATTTCTGTTCCAAATTCATTTTTATCCCTTCCTGTCTCAACAACAACAACAAAAACTTTATGGAATCAACACATCATCATGTTCTGTGGGAAAAAAGAAAAAACTTCTGCTTCCTTCGCTCTGCTGGAAGCTGGAGGGTGGTAGGCCCCTGTGTAGTGGTGCATAGAATTCTAGCTTTTTTCCTCCTTTCTCTGTATATTGGGCTCAGAGATTACACTGTGTCTCTATGTGAATATGGACTGTTAGCATTTATCAACATGTATCTGAGTATTTTCTCTTGTTTAAAAAAAGAAAAAAAATGGGGTTATAGAAGGTCAGCAAAGGGTGGGTTTGAGAAGTTTGGGTGGGTTAAGTGGGAATTTTGACGACATGGCTTCTTCTTTGGCATGTTTAATTGTGATGCTTAATGGACATCCTTGCAGTTTAAGATGACACTTTTAAAACAAAATTCTCTCCTAATGATGACTTGCCCTGCCACTCAATGGAAGAATCAGCAGAACCTGTAGGATCTTATTTGGAATTAACATTTCTCTATTGTAATTTTGTTTGTTTATTTTTAAATTTTCCTTTTGTCTCACTGGAAAGGAAAGATGATGCTCAGTTTTAACCATTAAAAGTGCACAAGTCCATCAGTGACTTCTGTGCAACTGAGGGGGGTGGGAGACCCTGGATCAGTCAGGTGAACTTATTTTAAATCCCAGGGCAGCCAAAATGTTCCAGGAGCTCCACCCTGGGAATTTTGGGACTGGGTCATCTTGGGAGACTCAGGGGCTCACCAGGATCAGGTGTGCACCTGATTCTGTGGACTGCAGAGGCATCCCCACGCAGCCACTTCAGACTGCTGGTGCCATGATTCCACCTGCCAATGCCAGCTGTTGTGGGGTGCCCTTTGAAATTTCAGCCACAGAAGGAGCAATTTTTGGGGAGTTTACCTTTGCAATCTGGTGCCCCTTGTTGCAAAGATTGCTCATAATCATTCTCTTTCCTTTTAGTGATTCTTCTTCCTATTTGACAGCTCCATGTAGACTGGGATCAAGTCTGTGTCCAAAGAATCTACTGGAATATATTGTGCCTTATAGATGTTCCATATACTTTATAATTGTGACCCACCTAACTGTGAATCAATGATTGCTAGCACTGGCTGATAGCTAAAGGCACCAATCATTCATTCATAAAATCAGCAAGATCAAGGGGTTCTGGGATATGGTGGTTAAAAGAGACAGGGCAAAAAAGCACCTCCATGAAAAATACTAGATAAAAGCCAGAAAGTGACCCAGAGCACCAGTTCCAGTGATACACCAGCTGGACAAGGTCTGCCAAATCCACAGGACTGTGCACTTGGTAAAATCTGTAGTCTGCATTCTGAAATGAATGAGTAAGCCTGCTGAATATCCAGCAGCCATGTTGCAGTGTGGGGAAACTGTGGGTTGGCTTTTGGAGTCAGACAAGTTCTATTTTAAAAACCCAAATGTGGCTTTGGATACAGCAGTGAGAACTGCACAGTGAAGCGTGGCAGGAATGGATTCTTCACAACCTGTGGGTATGCTTCAATATCTGGCATAGTTGATAGCCTTTTGAGCAACTGCTGCTAATTGTCTTGGAGCAAGGAAGGCAAAGGTTAGCCAAAAGAGGAAAAAACCACACCCCTTACCACCAACTTCATGGCGGGCTGAGAACACTCCTGCCTGATGCCAGCACCAGTGTCCAGAGTCACACCAGAAAACCCAGTGCAACAGGAAGTGTTTCCAGCAAAATGCACACACACCACAGTATCAGGCATGGACAATAGCCTTTTGTGCACCCACATCTAATTGCCCCAGAGCTAGGAAGGCAGAGCTGTGCAAAAAGGGATATATTAACATGCCCCACATAGTCATCAATTCAGCAGGGTAGGAACATTCCTACATGGTCCAGGGGCCAGAACTTCCCTTGAGGGATGGTGTGCACTTGTGATGTAGCACAGCCTTCCCTTAGCACAGGTCTAGGAGGGCACGGCTTGTAAGAGGGACCCACTCAGAAATCCCAGGGGCCATAAAACAATACCAAGGACATGTGGGTCAATGGCAGAGACAATCTGTAGTGAGACTGAACTGAAGGTTTAGACTCTTGCAACAGCCGTAAATCTCCAGGAACACCTGGGAGTTTTGATTATTAAAGTTTCCCTCCCTCCTAACTGCTCAGACACACACCCCACATTCAGGGCAGACAGCACCAAAAACACACTCAAACTTGGTGCACCAATTGGACCCCCACAAGATTCAGACCCCCACTCACCACAAAGACAAAGTTGGAGAGAACTGTCTTGAGGGAATAGGTGGCTTGCAGAAACCACTTGTTAATTAGTTAGAGAAAGTGTACACTACCAAGCTGTAGATCTGACAAATTATAGATAAGTCCTTGAATTAGCCTGCATATCCTAAAAGACTCCTATCTACTACAGCAAATGTGAAGAGACCAAAAACAACAGAAAATTTTAAAACATATGAATAAACCAGATGATATGGATAACCCAAACCCAAACACCCAAATCAAAAGATCAGAGGAGACACAGTACTAGGAGCAATTAATTAAAGAACTAAAAACAAACAATGAGAGCATGGCACAGGATATAAAGGACATGAAGAAGACCCTAGAAGAGCATACAGAAGAAATTGCAAGGGTAATTAAAAAAATAGATGATCTTATGGAAATAAAAGAAACTGTTGATCAAATTAAAAGATTCTGGATACTCATAGTACAAGAATAGAGGAAGCTGAGCAATGAATCAGTGACCTGGAGGATGACAAAATGGAAAATGAAAGACCAAAGAAAGAATGGGGAAAAAATTGAAAAAGTCAAAATAGACATCAGGATATGATAGATAATATAAAATGTCTGAATATAAGACTCACTGGTGTCCAAGAAAGGGAAGAGAAGGGTAAAGGTCTAGGAAGAGTATTCAAAGAAATTGTTGGGGAAAACTTCCCCAAAATTCTACACAACATGAATAGACAAGGCATAAATACCCAGTGAAATCCAGATACAATAAACAGAAATAAACCCACTCTGACACATATTCTGATCAGACTGTCAAATACTGAAGAGACAGAGCAAGTTCTGAAAGCAGGAAGAAAAAAGAAATTCACCACATAAAAGGAAACAACATAAGACTAAATAGTGACTACTCAGCAGCCACCATGGAGGTGAGAAGGCAGTGGCATGACATATTTAAAATTCTGAGACAGAAAAATTGCCAACCAAGAATTCTTTATTTAGCAAAGCTCTCCTTCAAATTTGAGGGACAGCTTAAGTTTTTCACAGACAAATACTGAGAGAATTTGCTAAGAAAAGACCTGCCTTACTTGAGATACTAAAGGGAGCCTGACTGACAGAGAAACAAAGATATAGATTGGCAGAATGGATCAAAAATATGAACCATCAATATGATGCATACAAAAGACTCTTCTTAGACACAGGGACACAAAGAAATTGAAAGTGAAAGGATGGAAAAATATTTCATGCAAGCTACATCTAAAAGAAAACTGGAATAGCAATATTAATCTCAGATAAAATAGACTTTAAGTGCAAGGGCATTATGAGAGACAAAGAAGGCCACTACATACTAATAAAAGGGGAAAAGAAATAATCTCAAATCTTTATGCATGCAATCAAGATGCCACAAAATACAGGAGACAAACAGTGGCAAAACTAAAAGAAGCAATTGATGTTTCCACAATAATTGTGGGAGACTTCAATACATCACTCTCTCCTATAGATAGATTAATCAGACATAAGACCAATAAGGAAATGGAAAGCCTAAACAATCTGATGAATGAACTGGATTTAACAGACATATATAGAATATTTTATACCAAATCACCAGGAAACACATTCTTCTCTAGTGCTCACAGAACTTTCTACAGAATAGACCATATCCTGGGATATAAGACAAGCCTCAATAAATTTAAAAAAAACTGAAATTATTCAAAGCACTTTCCCTGATAAAAATGGCATACAATTAGAAGTCAATAAGCATTGGATACTTAGAAAATTCACACATACCTGGAGGTTAAACAACACTCCTAAACAATCAGTGGGTTAAAGAAGAAATAGCAAGAGAAATTGCTAAATATACAGAGATTAATGAAAATGAGAACGCAGCATATCAAAACCTATGGGATGCAGAAAAAGTGGTACTGAGGGGGAAATTTATAGCACTAAATGCATACATCAACAAGGAAGAAAGAGCTAAAATCTAAGAACTAATTGAGCAAATGAAGAAGCTAGAAAATGAACAGCAAACTAATCCTAAGCCAAGTAGGAGAAAAGAAATAACAAAGAATAAAGCAGAAATAAACGACATAGAGAACAACAACAACAAAAAAAGGGAGAATAAATAACACCAAGAGTTGGTTTTCTGAGACAATCAACAAGATCAACAAGCCCCTAGCTAGACTGACAAAATCAAACAGAGAAAAGACCCATGTAAACAAAATAATTAATGAGAAAGGCAACATTACTGTGAATCCTGAAGAAATTAAAAAAAATATAAGAGGATAATATGAACAACTGTAGGCCAACAAACTGGATAATGTGGAGGAAATGGACAATTTCCTGGAAACATATGAACAAAATAGACTGACCACAGAAAAAATAGAAGACCTTAACCAACCAATCACAAGCAAACAGAGCCAGTCATTCATCAAAAAGGTTCCCACAAATAAATGCCCAAGGCCAGACGGCTTCACAGGGGAATTCTACAAAACTTTCCAAAAAGAACTGACACCAATTTTACTAAAACTCTTTCAAACATTGAAGAAAATGGAACACTAAGTAACACATTTTATGAAGCTAACATCAATCTAAGACAAAAACCCGGCAAAGAGGCAACAAAAAAGGAAAACTACAGGTCAATCTCCCTAATGAATACAGGTGCAAAAATTCTCAATAAAATACTTGCAAATGGAAACCAAAGACACATTAATAAAATCATACACTGTGACCAAAGGGTTTATTCCAGGCATGGAAGGATGGTTCACATAAGAAAATCAATGTATTACAACACATTAACAAATCAAAAGAGAAAAATAAAATGATTTTCTCAATAGATGCTAAAAAAGCACTCAACAAAATCCAACATCTCTTTTTGATAAAAATGCCTCAAAAGGTAGGAATTGAAGAAAACTTCCTCAATATGGTAAAGAGCATATATGAACAACCCACAGCCAGCATAGTACTCAATGGTGAGAGACTGAAAGCCTTCCCTCTAAGATCAGGAACAAGACAAGGATGCCCGCTATCACCACTGTTATTCAACATTGTGCTGGAAGTGCTAGCCAGGGCAATCCAGCAAGACAAAGAAATAAAAGGCATCCAAATTGGAAAGGAAGAAGTAAAACTGTCATTGTTTGCAATTGATATGATCTTATATCTAGAACCCTGAGAAATCGACGATACAGCTACTAGAGCTAATAAACAAATTTAGCAAAGTAGCGGGATAGAAGATTAATGCACATAAGTCAGTAATGTTTCTATATGCTAGAAATGAACAAACTGAAGAGACACTCAAGAAAAAGATACCATTTTCAATAGCAACTAAAAAAATCAAGTACCTAGGAATAAACTTAACCAAAGATGTAAAAGACCTATACAAAGAAAACTATGTAACTCTACTAAAAGAAATAGAAGGGGACCTTAAAAGATGGAAAAATATTCCATGTTCATGGACAGGAAGGTTAAATGTCATTAAGATGTCAATTCTACCCAAACTCATCTACAGATTCAATGCAATCCCAATTGAAATTCCAACAACCTACTTTGCAGACTTGGAAAAACTAGTTATCAAATTTATTTGGGAAGAGAAGATGCCTTGAATTGCTTCTCTAAAAAGCAAAATGAAGTGGGAGGACTTACACTCCTTGACTTTGAATCTTATTATAAAGCCACAGTAGTCAAAACAGCATGGTACTGGCACAAAGACAGGTATATTGATCAATGGAATCAAATTGAGAATTTGGAGATAGACCCCCTGATCTATGGCTGACTGATCTTTGATAAGGCCCCCAAAGCCACTGAACTGGGACATTACAGTCTTTTCAACAAATGAGGTGGGAGAATTGGATATCCATATCCAAAAGAATGAAACAGGATCCCTACCTCCCACCCTACACAAAACTTAACTCAAAGTCAATCAAAGACCTCAATATAAAAGACAGTACCATAAAACTCCTAGAAGATAATGTAGGAAAACATCTTCAAGACCTTGTATTAGGAGGCCACTTCCTAGACTTTACACCCAAAGCACAAGCAACAAAAGAGAAAATAGATAAATGGGAACTCCTCAAGCTTAGAAGTTTCTGCACCTCAAAGGAATTTCTCAAAAAGGTAAAGAGGCAGCCAACTCAATGGGAAAAAATTTTTGGAAACCATGTATCTGACAAAAGACTGATATCTTGCATATACAAAGAAATCCTACAACTCAATGACAATAGTACAGACAGCCCAATTATAAAATGGGCAAAAGATATGAAAAGACAGTTCTCTGAAGAGGAAATACAAATGGCCAAGAAACACATGAAAAAATGTTCAGCTTCACTAGCTATTAGAGAGATGCAAATTAAGACCACAATGAGATACCATCTCACACCGATTAGAATGGCTGCCATTAAACAAACAGGAAACTACAAATGCTGGAGGGGATGTGGAGAAATTGGAACTCTTATTCATTTTTGGTGGGACCGTACAGTGGTTCAGCCACTCTGGAAGACAGTCTGGCATTTCCTAAAAACTAGATATAGAGTTACCCTTCAATCCAGCAATTGCACTTCTCTGGATATATCCAGAAGTTCTGAAAGCAGTGACATGAACAGATATTGGCATGCCAATGTTCATGGCAGCAGTATTCACAATTGCCAAGAGATGGATACAACCCAAATGTCCTTCAACAGATGAGTGAATAAATAAAATGTGGTATACAGACACAATGGAGTACTATGCAGCAGTAAGAAGGAACGATGTTGTGAAACATATTACAACTTGGATGAACCTTGAAGACATAATGCTGAAAGAAATAAGCTAGGCACAAATAGAGAAATACTATATGCTACCACTAATGGGAACGCTGCTGTGGGAGAAGGCAGGGTGTTGGGCTTCCCCACCTTGATGGTTGCTGATGTGCTCACAGACATAGGGGACTGGTGGTTTGACAGGCTGAGCCCTCTACCATGGCACTTGCCCTTGGCAAGACTGTTGCTGCAAAGGAGAGGATAGGCCTGCCTATAACTGTGCCTAAGAGCCTCCTCCTGAATGCCTCTTTGTTGCTCAGATGTGGCCCTCTCTCTCTACCTAAGCCAATTTGGCAGATGAAATCACTGTCCTCACCCCTACATGGGATCTGACACCCAGGTGTGTAAATCCCCCTGGCAACATGGAATATGACTCCCAGGGAGGAATGTGGACTGGGCATTGCGGGATGGAGAACATCTTTTTGAGCAAAAAGGATATGTGAAATGAGATGAAATAGCTTTCCATGGCTGAGAGATTCCGAAATCTGGTGGACACTCTTAGGCACAATATAGATAACACTTTAGGTTCTGATAACTTGGAATAGCTAGCAGTAATTACCTGAAACTATCAAATTACAAGCCAGCTCCCTTGAATCTTGAAGATGATTGTATAACAATATAGCTTATGAGGGGTGACAAAGTGATTGGGAAAGCCATGTGGATCACACTCCCCTTTGTCCAGTGTATGGATGGATGACTTCAAAAATGGGGGCTCAAAAAAAAAAGCACCCAGTGTTCTTTTTTAGTTTAATTGTTCTTTTTCACCTTAATTTTTATTCTTATTACTTTTGTGTGTGTGGTAATGAAAATGTTCAAATATTAACATTGGTGATGGATGCAAAACTATACGGGGGTACTGTGAACAATTGATTGTATGCTTTGTATGACTGCATGGTATGTGAATATATCTCAATAAAATTGAAGTATTAACAAAAAACAAGATCAAGTTTCTACTATGCATCAGATACTGTATGAATCAATGGTGAAGAGACAGAGGTTTGACATCATGGCCCCTCCTCTCAAGAGCTTTTTTCCAATTGAGTGTAGGAAAAATGGAACATGGTACATGCATGCATTCATTCATCTCTTAGACATCCAAGAAATAAATTTCCATTAATATGACATGTGTTATAAACAAAAGGGTAGGAGATTACCTAGTTAAATAGCATGTATATTTATACTTGAGGTGCACAAGCATGTTTATCTAAATAACTAACTGGAGATGGCAGTGATCTCTCCCCCATTTCATCCCACTGATGGTCCTGAAATTTGTGATTATTTTCTGTTTCAGGAATAAGCTGTGGATGCCTGCCAAATAGGATAAAATTCTTTACACATGCATAATATTTTAAAGTTTTCAAAGCAATTTCACACACCTTATTTCACTTGATCCTCAGAAATATATTACCAAGTAGGTAGACACACATCATTACATTTGCAGCTCCCAAAGAGTGCACTGAATGCCCTGGGGGCACCACAGCAAACTCAGAGGAGTGCCTTGGAATGATATCAATTTTCTGGTGAAATGGTGGTATTGAACACTGAGGTAGTTCACAGCATCAACATTAGATCTCATTACATTCCTTTTCATCACATATCTTTAGAAGCTGAGTTTTAGAAGTTGCTTTGATAAAAAGCAAGTACTGTATGAAAACCCATGTGGAATAGCTGATGAGGATATTGGTGTCCAATCTTACTCTAATGTTTGAGAAGATATACAGTGTCCACCAGGTACACATATCCCATTAGTAAGTATTGTGGTTAAGAGTAAAGTGAAAATGTTATTTTTTATTTCCATTTATGTGTATTATTTTTCAAACAGCTGTTAAGTAGTCAGTGCATGTATTAGTTAGGTTTCTCTAGGGAAACAGAATCAATGAGAGGTGTCTCTGACTATCAGATTTGTAAAAGTGACTCACACAACTGTACATATGCACAAGTCCAAATTCTGTAGAGCAGTCAGCAAACTGTCAACTCCAAGGAAGATGTCCAATGAACTCCTCAGGAAACGAACTGGAAACTTCAAGGAACTCCACAGGAAACACTTCACTGGGCAGACAAAGTAGAAATGAAAATCCTCTGTCTCACTTATAAGTCATCAACTGATTAATTGGATTAAATCCAGCCAATTGCATTCTCTCATTGTGGAAGACACACCCTTTGGTGCATCATCATTCACAGCTGCAGTCAATTGACTGATGATTTAATAAACCAGCCAGTTGGTTTATTAACCAGCCACAGATGTCCTTGTAGCAATTGTTAGGCCAGTATTTGCTCAACCAGACAGTTGGGTACTATCACCTGGCCAAGTTAACATATGACCCTAACCATCACAGTCCACCCCTTGTCAATTTGGCAGTTATACACATCACCTAAAACCATACTTTATCTCTCAGTAGATAACAATAACAGACATATATTTTGCCTAACAATACTCCACTGTGCAGCATACAACTGGAAATGCATTAAATCTCTCCAGAATCGGGAGCAAGTCCTTGGGTGACATTAACTTTCAAAATTCATTTCCTTTCGCTTAAATACAGCAAAATGAACAGTACAGGTTATGCCATATGATAAGGGGATAAGACAGAGAAGAAAGCAAAGATATTTGCTTTACAGATAAATACAAACATAATCATAATAAAACAAGGAGAAAAGATTCATGCCATCATAGTCCTTGTTTCTGTAACTGGTCACGTGGCCATAGTTCATATTTATCACTACCTTCTACCACTACCCATTCCATGTTCCCTTTACCCTCAGCAAGCACTTCAGCTGGCTTTGGTTCTTTCTCTGGTGGGGTGACCCAAACCTTCATTCCTGAAATTTCTTGTCCATTGGTAGTTCTGTCCAGATTGGGTTGTTGCAGTTTTCCATTGACTTTAACCACAGGGCATGGTAGTACTAAGAGATGCCCTAGGGGATCTTCCGTATTCCAGGAAAACTCTTATAGGATCAATCACCCCAGCCAGTACAGTAATCCCCTTGCTCTCCTGTTGATTCAGAGGCATAAGAAGACCAAAGTGGCTAGGTGGCAGTCTTAACTTCCAGTTCAATGGGATTATTGTTGTGTTTTCTGGTGGAAGCACTCCTCCTTTTGGAACCAAGACCTGTAGACCAGCAGAGCTTAAGCTTGAAGGGACAGGAAGCAAAAATTTACCTAGTGGATCAATAGGAGTGATAGTGAGTGGTGCCACTCCTGGTTCCACCCCTTGATTCCTGGACCCATGAATCCTGGCTATGGGAGAAACAGCACCATAGAGTGGATGTTGATTCAGAGCATACACAGCCTCCTGGAGAACACTGCCCTAACCCTGCAAGGTATTGCCACCTAGTTGGCGCCGTAATTGAGTCCTCAACAGGCTATTCCACAGTTCTATCAACCCAGCTGCCTCTGATGATAGGGAACATGGTAAGACCACAGAATTCCATGAGCATGTGCCCATTCCCTCACTTCATTTGCTGTGAAGTGGGTTCCTTGGTCCAAAGCAATGCTGTGTGGAATACCATGATGGTGGATAAGGCATTCTGTAAGACCATGGATGGTAGTTTTGGCAGAAGCATGTCATGAAGGGAAGGGAAACCTATATCCCAAGTATATATCTATTCCAGTAAGAACAAATTGCTGCCCCTTCTATGATGGAAGTGGTCCAATGTAATCAACCTGCCACCAGGTAGCAGGCTGATCACATCAGGGGATGGTGCCATACTGGGGACTGAGTGGGGGTCTCTGCTGCTGGCAGATCGGGCACTCAGCAGTAGCTGTAGCCAGCTCAGCCTTGGTGAGTGGAAGTCCATGTTGCTGAGCCCATGCATAACAGCCATCCCTACCACCATGACCACATTGTTCATGAACCCATTGGGCAATGGCAGGAGTTGCTGGGGAAAGAGGCTGATTGGTATCAACCAAATGGGTCATTTTATCCACTTGGTTATTAAAATCTTCTTCTGCTTAAGTCCCCCTCTGGTGAGCATTCACATGGGGCACAAATATCTTCATGTTGTTTGCCCACTCAGAAATAACTATCCATGTACCCCTTCCCCAGACTTCTTTGTCACCAATCTTCCAATCATGTTCCTTCCAAGTCCCTGACCATTCAGCCAAACCATTAACAACAGCCCATGAATCAGTATACAGATGCACCCCTGGCCAGTTCTCCTTCCAAGCAAAGGTTGTTTAACCTCCAGGGGAAGAAGGAGTAATAGAGGAAATCATCAATGAAAATTTCCCATCTCTTAGGAAAGACATAACATTATAGATCCAAGAAGCACAGCATACCCCAAACAGAATAGATCTAAATGGGCTGTGCCAAAACACTTAATAATCAGATCATCAAACATCACAAAGAGAGAATCCTGAAAGCAGCAAAAGAAAAGTGATCCATCACATACAAAGGAAGCTCAATAAGACTATGTGTGGATTTGGCAGCAGAAACCATGGAGGCAAGAAGGAAGTGGTATGATATATTTAAGATACTGACAGAGAAAAACCACCGATCAAGAATCCTATATCTGGCAAAACTATCCTTCAAATATGAGGGAGAGTTCAAAATATTCTCTGACAAACAGACAATGAGAGAGTTTGTGAACAAGATACCTGCCTACAGGAAATTCTAAAGGGAGCACTACAGAATAATAGAAAAAGACAGGAGTTAGATATTTGCAACACAGTTCCGGGTGATGGCAGCACAGCAATGTAAGCACACTGAACAAAGGTAACTAGGAATTTGGCTGAAAGAGGAATATGAGGAGCATGTGGGACACCAGAAGGAAAGAGGAAAGATGAAGACTAGGACTATATAACTCAGTGAAACCTAGAGTGTTCAACAATTGTGATAAAATGTACAAATATGTTGTTTCATGAGGGAGAGCAGATGAATGTCAACCTTGCAATGTGTAAAAAATAGGAAGATATTGGGGGAAAATACAATCAACATAAACTAGAGACTATAATTAACACAATCATTATGTTTCCTTTAATGTGGTGGTGGCAATATACCAAGGTAAATGCAGAAAAGAGGGGTGCATAGTGGGGGGGGGTTGTATGAGACTCTTGGTATTGGTGGTATTGTCTGACTCCTTATTCTACTTCGATTATCTTTCCTTTTGCTGCTTCCTAGCTCTCATGTTTTTTGTTTGTTTTTTTCTCTCTTTCTTTTTTCTTTTTCTTTTGCCTCTCTACCTTCTTTGACTCTTCCTCCTGCTTTGTGGAAGAAATGGAAATGTCTTTATATAGATAGTGGTGAGGGTGGTGAACACATAAATATGTGTCTATACAGGGAGCCATCAATTGTTTACTTAGGATGGAATGTATGGTGTGTGAATAAAACAATCTTTAAAAAATTGGGTTGATGATGAAATCTTGAGGGCAGTACACTGAGTGAAATAAGCCAAACACATAAGGACAAATATTGCAGGGTCTCACTGATAGGAACTAATTATAATATGTAAACTCGTAGACAGGAAATATAAATTACCAAGATATAGAATGAAGCTAAAGAATGGGGAGCAGTTGCTTAGTACGAGCAGAATGTTCAACTAGGATGAACTTAAACATTTGGAAATGAACAGAGGTGAGAATAGCTAACATTTCTGAATGGTGCATGAATGTGGTAGAAAGGGGAAGCTCAAAGTCATTTCTGTCACTACAAAGCTGGAGGTTTAAAGATGGGAATATATAGAACAGTAAACCTTGTGGTGGGCAATGTCTGAGATTAACTGTACAAATATTATAAATCTCCTTCATGAACCAGAACAAATGTATGACACTACAACTAGAAGTTATTAATAGTGGGGTATATAGGAAAAAATATATACTCCTATTGCAAACTATATACTTGAGTTAGCAGTATTTCAACATTCTTTCATGCACAGTAACAAATGTACTACACCAATACTACTAGTAAACAATGGAGGGGGGTTGGTTAGGGTTATGGGATGATGTGTTTCCTTTTCTTTTCTCTATTTTTTCTTTGTCTTTATTTCTTTTCTGGAGTAATGAAAATGTTCTAAAAATTGAAAAAAATTAATTGTGGTGATGGATGCACAGCTGTATGATGGTACTGGGGACAACTGATTGTACACTTTGGATTTCTGGATAATTGTATGGTATGTGAACAATCACAATAAAAAGTCTAAAAATGGTTCTCTGGGGGTGACTCTTAGGTGCCATTACAAGTAGGCTTAGCCTCTCCTTTACAGTAAGAAGCTTCACAATGGCAAGCCACAAGATCACTGGCTTGGCCTAACACAATGGTAGTCCCCAATGCTTGTGAGAATATCAGGAATCCACCACATGGGAAAGTTAATTTCCACATTTTTCCTCAGGCCCTCAAGGGGTCCTACAAATACTCCTTACTCTCTGCCAAAATTACTCTGAGGTGTATCAGGGTTTCACAGTAAGCTGTACCAACCAACCAGATCTCACCTCTATTCAAGGTTCCATGTAATTATGGTGTTTGATTAAACTGACCATACAAGTTAAATCATATAGTGTGCTACAGAAAGTATAGATTTTGCACCAAATAAACATCTCTTCCTTTGCTGTCACATGGAATTTGAGGTTTTAAAACACGGTCAATATCATCCTTCACCCTTTAGTCAAGTTTACCTTAGTTCTAATCAAGTCCATTTCATTCATATCTCTAATTGAATTCCAGACCTCTTTTTAACCAATTTTCCAATCATGTTCTTTCCAAGTCCCTATCCATCTGTCCAAAGCACTGGCAAAAGCCCATGAATCAGTATATAAATGTATCTCTAGTCATTTCTCCTTCCAAGCAAAATGAACAATCAGGTGGACTGCTTGAAGGTCTTCCCACCAGGAAGATTTCCCTCAATGCGTTCCTTCAAAGTCCACCTGAAATGGGCTGCAGTGCTGCAGATGTCCACTATCATGTGGTACCCATATATTATACAGAACCATCTGAAAATCAGGCCTCAGTTTTGTTTTCTTCCTTAGTCAACTGATTGCAAGAAACTCCCCAAGGGGCTATATTTGTGGGCTGGGAAAGAGAAGGTAACATGGCAAGTATAAGAAAGTACACTTTCTCAAAATGGCAGAAAACAGTTACAGGACTGCATTTACTGGAAAAGGGCCTAATCAAGACACCACAGCTTCAATAAGCCATGGGGAAAGCTCCTGGTGCTCTTTCATCCTCTCCTCAGGGCAGTTTGGAGCCTGACAGGCTCCCTTTTTGGGTCCCTGGCCTTGTTCTGCCTGGGAAAGACTGACTTAGGAAACGCTTCTCCTGTGTGCCACCCACCTCACCCCTGACTCAGAATTTGCCCTCTAGGCAAAAGCAGCTTTAGACAGCCAAAGCAGTTTAAGAAACAATTGAGAGTGGAGCAAAGGCTTAGCTGCTTTATGTTCTGCAGTGGAACATCCAGGAAAAGGAGAAGGTCTGTTTCCTGGAGAATAGAAGGAGCATTCAAATTCCTATAAACAGGGGAACTCCTAAGGCCACTAGCAAGCAAAACCCCAGGACATGACACAGTCGCAGAAAAGACAGGAGGAACCTGTACATAGCTGAGGACTCTCTCTCCTCAATCTTCCAACTTCTTGCAAAGCCAATGTAAACAAAATAGCATGGAACTGGCACAAGGACAGACATACAGACCAATGGAATTGAACTGAGAGTTCAGGTATCAACCCTCAAATATACAGTCAACTGATTTTGGGGAAGTGTGCCAAGTCTGCCCAATTGGGAAAGAGCAGTCTATTCAACAAATGGTGATGGGAAAATTGGATGTCCATATACAAAAGAATGAAGGTAGAGCCTTAATTCACACCATATACAAAAGTCAACTCAAAATCTACCAAAGACTTAAATTAAGAATGAGGACTATAAAACTAGAAGAAAACACAGGGAAGCATCATCAGAACCTTTTGTTAGCCAATGGTTTTTTAGACTTTAAACCCAAAGCAAATGCAAACAAAGAAGAAACAGACAAATGGGACCTTGTCAAAATTAAAAACATTTGTGCTTGAAAGGACCGTGTCATGAAAGCGTAACAACAGCCTACACAAGGGGAGAAGACATATGGAAATCACACATCCAATAATGGTTTAATACATAGAATATATTAAAAATCCTACAACTCAACATGAAAAAGACAAACCCAATTAAAAAATGGGCAACAGACTTGAATAGACTTTTCTCCAAAGAGGAAATGCAAATAGTCAAAAAGCACATGAAAAGATGCTCAACACCATTAGTCAGTAGAGAAATGCAAATCAAAACCAGAATGAGATACAATTTCAGACTGACTAGAATGGCTGCTATTAAAAAACAAACAAAAAATTACAAGCGTTGCAGAGGACGTAGAGAGATAAGAACATTCATTCATTGTTAGTAGAAAGGTAAATTGGTGCAGCAGATGTGGATGATTGTTTGGCAGTTCCTCACAAAGTTAAACATGGAACTACCATATGACCCAGCAATCCTAGTACTAGACATACACCCAAAAGAATTGTAAGCAGGAAGTCAAACAGAAACTTGCACACCAATGATAATAACATTTTTGACAATTACCAAAAGATGGAATCTACCCAAGTGTCTATCAGCAGACGAATGGATAAACAAAATGTACATACAGGAAATGGAGTATTATTCAGCTGTAAAAAGGAAAGAAGTTCTGACACAACAACATGGATAAACCTTGAAGACATTACATTGAGTGAAATAAGGCAGACTCAAAAGAACAAATACCGTATCGATCTCACTGTTATGAAATACAGAATAAGCAAATCCACAGAAGCAGAAACTAGAATATAAATTACCAGGGATTGAGATAAGGGTAGGGAACGGGGAGTTAATGCATAAATTGTACAAAGTTTCTATATGGATGATGGAAAATTTTGGGTAATGAATGGTGGTGATGCAGCACAACACTGTGAACGTGATTAATAGCACTGAAATATATATTCGAATGTGGTTAAAAGGGGAAGGAAATGTGGGGTTCCATATGTATTACCAAAATAAAAATTAAAAAACAAATTCACAGGACTGTACAATATAAACAGGGAACCTTAAGGTGATCCACAGAATCAAGTTAATAGTGCAATTATAAAAATGTTCTTTCATCAGTTACAACAAATGCACCAAATAACGCAAGATGTTAAAAATAGGGTGGTATATGGGACCTATATTTTATGAATGATTTTTCTGTAAACCTACAATTTCTCTAATATAAGAATTTTTGATATGCAAATTATACTGCAATAAAGCTGTTTAAAAAAAGGGCAGGATAATACCACCTATAATGAATAGGGTTATTGTAAGGATTAAAAGAGACGATGTATTTAAAGGTACATGGTACAAAGCACTTGATATATATTATTCCTTTTTCCTCATGATACCTTATCCTATTTTTATCAAATATTAAGCTCCTTTTTACAGATCATCTATATAGTATTATTGCCAAAAATGTTTATCATGAATCTAATCAGGTCTTTATCTAATTTCCAGTTTGCAGAATATATGATAGAAAAACAAGTTAAAACAAACCAACAGGAAATGGTGAATGGAGGGGGGAAGAGGTGATTTCACTAAATAAAAAGAGACGTAACAAAGAGATGCAACAATCAAATGCAGTTTGGGCCCCTTGAGTGGATCCTGGTTTGAACAAAGCAGCTAGAAAAGACATTTTAGTGACTACTGGGGTTGTGTGAATATGGATATGGTATTAGATGACGTTACGGAATTAAGAAATTATTAATTTTATGGCATTGTGGTTATATAAAACATGTCTATATTTTAGAGATGTATGCAGAAATATTTAGAGGTGAAATACCTTAAGGTTTGCAATTTTAAATATTTCAGAACAACAGATGCAGCAAATATCACAAAATATTAAGAGTTGCTAAATCTAGGTGATGCATATATGAGTATTTGACAAATTTTTCTGGTTTGGAAAATTTACAATAGGAAATTTTGAAAATTTAACCAGTTTGTCCATATTTTCCTTGCAATAAGGGGGACAGAAAACAGCAGAGTATGTGGCAAACTCCTAGGATAGCCCAAACTCTAAAGAGGGGATCAGAACACTTTTTCCCATGGTTAACTACATTTTAGTGTATCAAAACACTTTGTTAAAGCTGGGAACTGAATTCAAGTCAGATCTCTGTAGACTATTTTTAAAAGCTAAATTGAATGCCTAACAGAATGCCTGGCTGTTCTAAGAAGTTCACATGGAATATCTAACTTAATTTTCACAAGTAACTCTATGAAGTAGGTACTATAATTATCCTCATATTATTGATGAGACTTCAAAATCAACCCTGTAGAAACTATACTAGGGAAAAGGAAACATGAATTCCAGGAACTTAAACACATATATACAATATCCCAGGGGAGACACAAACTGGCATCCTTTGCCACTTGCAGCAGAGGTACAGAAACACATGAAACCAGAATTTAAAATATACATGCTAGAGAATGTAACATGGTGGAGCTGCTGTGGAAAACAGTTTGGCAGTTCTTGAGAAAGTTAAACATAGAATTACCATGTGACTTGGCAATCCTCCTTGCAGGTGTATACCCAAAAGAACTGAAAGCAGGGACTTGAACAGATACTTGCACACTGATGTTCACAGCAGCATTATTAACAATTGCCAAAACATGGAATCAATACAAGTGTCCATCAATACAGGGATGGATAAACAAAATATGGTATATACTCATAATGAAATACCATATAACCATCAAAAGCAACAAAGTTCAGATATATGCAACAGCATGAATAAACCTAATAGAAATCATGTTGAGTGACATAAGCCAGACACAACAGGACAAATATTATACAATCTCACTGATATAAAATAATTGGAATAATCAAATTCATAGAGTGAGAAATTAGAACACAGGTTACTAGGGGCCAGGGGGAGTGTAAGGAATGGGGAGTTAATGCTTAATTGGTATTGAATTTCTGTTTGGGGTGACAGAAAAGTTTTGGTAATGGATGATGGGGATGGTAACAAAACATTGTGAATATAATCAACATGACTGAATTCTATACCTGAATGGGGTTAAAGGGGGATATTTTAGGTTGTATTTATGATACTGAAATAATCCTTAAAAAATAATCACTGCTTAAAAATTCATAGAGACAGAGAGTAGATTACAGGGGATGAGGGGGAGGGGAAATGGGGAATTAATGCTTAAAGGGTGCAGAGTTCATATTTGGGGTAATGGAAAAGATTTGGGAATGAATGGTTATGGTGGTAGCACAACACTGTGAATGTAATTAATCCCAATGAAAGTGCTTAAAATAGGAAATTTTATGTTGTATATATGTTGCTACAATTCAAAAAAATAATGCTTAAAAAAAGTAAGCATCGTAAAAAAAAAATCAAAGAAGACCAAAATATGGAAGGACACTACATGTTCATGGATTGGAAGGCTAATATAGTTAAGATGTCAATTTTACTGTATTGATTTAGAGAGTCAATGCAATCCAATCCAAATACCAACAGCTTACTTTGCAGAACTGGAAAAGCCAATTACCAAATTTACTGGAAGGGTAAGGGGAGCCAAACAGCCAAAACATCTTGAAAAAGAATTAACGAAGTTGGAGGAGTCACACTTCCTGACTTTAAAGCATATTACAAGGGTACAGTGGTCAAAACAACATTGTACTGGCATAAAGATAGATATATTGACCAATGGAATCAAACTGAGAGTGCAGAAAATAGACCCTCACACATCTACTGCCAACTGACATTTGACAAGGCTGCCAAGTCCACGTAACTGGAACAAAATAGTCTCTTTAACAAATGGTGGTGGGAGAACTGGATAGCCATATACAAAAGAATGAAAGAGGACCAGTACCACATACCATAACAAAAATTAACTCAAAATAGATGAAAGACCTAAATTTAAGAACGAGGACCAAAAAACTCCTAGAAGAAAATGTAGGGAAGCATCTTCAAGATCTTGTGGTTTCTTAGACTGTATACCCAAGGCGCAAACAACATAAGAAAAAATAGATAAATGGGACCTCCTCAAAATTAAAAACTTGTGTGCTTCAAAGGCTTTTCTTAAAAGACAGAAAATATTCCCTGTTCATGGATAGGAAGGCTAAATATCATTAAGATGTCAATTCTACCCAAACTCATCTACAGATTCAATGCAATCCCAATCAAAATTCCAACAACCTACTTTGCACACTTGGAAAAGCTAGTAATCAAATTTATTTGGAAAGAGAAGATGCCTCGAAAAGCTAAAGACACTCAAAAAAAGAAAAACGAAGTGGGAGGACTTACACTCCCTGACTTTGAAGCTTATTATAAAGCCACAGTAGTCAAAACAGCATGGTACTGGCACAAAGACAGACATATAGATCAATGGAATCAAATTGAGAATTCAGAGACAAACCCCCAGATCTATGGCTGACTGATCTTTGATAAGGCCGACAAAGTCACTGAACTGGGTCACAATGGTCTTTTCAACAAATGGGGCTGGGAGAGTTGGATATCCATATCCAAAAGAATGAAAGAGGACCCCTACCTCACACCCTACACAAAAACTTAACTCAAAATGGATCAAAGATCTCAATATAAAAGAAAGTACCATAAAACTCCTAGAAGACAATATAGGGAAACATCTTCAAGACCTCGTATTAGGCGGCCACTTCCTAGACTTTACACCCAAAGCACAAGCAACAAAAGAAAAACTAGATAAATGGGAACTCCTCAAGCTTAGAAGTTTCTGTAACTCAAAGGAATTTGTCAAAAAGGTAAAGAGGCAGCCAACTCAATGGGAAAAAAATTTTGGAAACCATGTATCTGACAAAAGACTGATATCTTGCATATACAAAGAAATCCTATAACTCAATGATGATAGTACAGACAGCCCAATTATAAAATGGGCAAAAGATATGAAAAGACAGTTCTCTGAAGAGGAAATACAAATGGCCAAGAAACACATGAAAAAATGTTCAGCTTCACTAGCTGTTAGAAAGATGCAAATTAAGACCACAATGAGATACCATCTCACACCAATTAGAATGGCTGTCATTAAACAAACAGGAAACTACAAATGCTGGAGGGGATATGGAGAAATTGGAACTCCATTCCTTGTTGGTGGGACTGTATAATGGTTCAGCCATTCTGGAAGTCAGTCTGGCACTTCCTTAGAAAACTAGATACAGAGTTACCCTTCGATCCAGTGATTGCACTTCTCGGTATATACTTGGAAGATCAGAAAGCAGTAACAACAACAGATATCTGAACACCAATGTTCACAGAAGCATTATTAACAATTTCCAAGAGATGGAAACAATGCAAATGTCCTTCAACAGATGAGTGGATAAATAAAATGTGGTATATACACATGAATACTACATGGCAGTAAAAAGGAACAATGCTGTGAAACATGACAACATGGATGAACCTTGAAGACATAATGATGAGTGAAATAAGTGAGGCACAAAAAGAGAAATATTATATGCTACCACTAATGTGAACTTTGAAAAATGTGAAACAAATGGTTTATAATGTGGAATGTGAGGGAACCACTGATAGAGAGCAATTAAGGAAGGGGAAACGATAATCCAATAAGAACAGATAAGCTATCGTGGGTAAATTTAACATTCTGGGAATGCCAAGGAATGACTATGGTCTGTTAATCTCTGATGGGTATAGTAGGAACAGGTTCACAGAAATGTTGCTGTATTAGGTTACTTTCTTGGGGTAGAGTAGGAACATGTTGGAAGTAAAGTAGTTATCTTGGGTTAGTTGTCTTTTCCTTACTCCCTTGTTATGGTCTCTTTGAAATGTTCTTTTATTGCATGTTTTTTTAAATTGTTTTTTTTTTATTTTTTATACAGTTGATTTTAAAAAAACAAGTTTAAAAAAAAAGCAAGGAAAAAATATGCAGAGCCCCGTTCAGGAACTGCTAGAGAATGCAGGGGTATTGGCCTGCCCCACATCGATGGCTGCTAATGTGCTCACAGACATAGGGGACTGGCAGTTTGATGCGCTGAGCCCTCTACCATGGGACTTGCCCTTGGGAAGACGGTTGCTGCAAAGGAGAGGCTAGGACTCCCTATAATTGTGCCTAAGAGCCTCCTCCTGAATGCCTCTTTGTTGCTCAGATGTGGCCCTCTCTCTCTACCTAAGCCAACTTGAAAGGTGAAATCACTGCCCTCCCCTCTATGTGGGATCAGACACCCAGAGGAGTGAATCTCCTTGGGAACGTGGAATATGACTCCCAGGGAGGAATGTAGACCCGGCACTGTGGGATGGAGAACATCTTCTTGACCAAAAGGGGAAAATGAAAGGAAATGAAATAAGCTTCAGTGTCAGAAAGATTCCAAAACGAGCTGAGAGGTCACTCTGGTGGGCACTTGTACACACAATATAGACAACCCTTTTTAAGTTCTAATGAATTGGGGTAGCTGGCGGTAGATACCTGAAACTATCAAACTACAACCCAGAACCCATGAATCTTGAAGACGATTGTATAAAAATGTAGCTTATGAGGGGTGACAATGGGATTGGGAAAGCCATAAGGACCACATTCCCCTTTGTCTAGTTTATGGATGGATGAGTAGAAAAATAGGGGAAGGAAACAAACAGACAAAGGTACCCAGTGTTCTTTTTTACTTCAATTGCTCTTTTTCACTCTAATTATTATTCTTGTTATTTTTGTGTGTGTGTTAATGAAGGTGTCAGGGATTGATTTGGGTGATGAATGTACCACTATGTAATGGTACTGTAAACAATCGAAAGTACAATTTGTTTTGTATGACTGAGTGGTATGTGAATATATCTCAATAAACTGAATATATAAAAAAGGATTCTATCAAAATAAATAAATAAAATATAGCCTTAATATTAAAAAAAAGAAAAAATAAATGGGACCTCTTCAAAATTAAAAACTTGTGTGCTCCAAAGGACTTCCTCAAGAAAGTGGAAAGTCAGCCTACACAATAGGAGAAAATATTTGGAAACCACATATCCAATAAGGGTTTAATATCCAGAATATATAAAGAAATCCTACTACTCAACAATAAAAAGACAAACAACCCAATTAAAAAATGGGCAAAGACTTGAATAGACATTTTTTCCATAGAGGAATTACAAAAGGCCAAAAATACATGAAAAGATACTCAAAATCCCTAGCTATTAGGGAAATGCAAATCAAAACCACAATGAGACATTATCTCACACCTACTAGAATGGTCCCTATTAAAAAAACAGAAAGCTACAAGTGTTGGAGAGGATGTGGAGAAATAGGAACACTTATACAATGCTGGATGTAATGTAAAATATTGTTGCTGCTGTGGAAGACAGTTTGGTGGTTCCTCAGGAAACTAAGTACTGAACTGCTACATGATCTGGCAATCCCACTACTGGGTATATACCCAGAAGAACTGAAAGTAGGGACATGAACAGACATTTGTACACTGATGTTCACTGTAGCATTATTTACAATTGCCAAAAGATGGGTGAAACTGAAGTGTCCATCAACTGCTGAATGGATAAGTAAAATGTAGTGTGTACATACATGGAATATTATCCTGCAGTAAGAAGGAATGAAGTCCTGATGCACATGACAACATGGGTGAACCTGGAAGATATAATGTTGTGTGAAATAAGCCAGACACAAAAGGACAAATAGAGTATGATCTCATTAATACGAACTAAGTATAATAAAACAAACTCATAACGTTAGAATCTAGAGTATCAGTTACCAGGAGATAGTGTGGGGATATGGTATGGGGAACTAATGCTTAATTTGTCCAGAATGTCTATTTAGGTTGAATGTAAATATTTGGAAATGATAGAGGTGATGGTAGCACATTTCTGTGAGTATAATTTACAGCACTGAATTGTGTATGTAAATACAGATCAAAGGGGTAGTTTTAGGTTATGCATGTTTCTAGAAAGAAAGCTAAAGGATAGAACATGGGATTGCATAACACAGTGGACCCTGTGGTGGAAGATGTCTGTGGTAAATAGTATATAACACATAGGGGAGAACCTAAGATGGCGGCTGGGAGAGACAGGGCAAAAAAACACCTCCATGAAAAATGCTAGATAAAAGCCAGAAAGTGACCCAGAACACCAGTTCCAACGATGCACCAGCTGGACAAGGTCTGCTAAATACACAGGGACCACACACTTGGCAAAACCGGGAGTCTGTGTTCTGAAATGAGTGAGTAAGCCTGCTGAATACCTGGCAGCCTTGCCGTGATGTGGGGAAACCGTAAGTTGGCATTTGGAGGCGGACTAGCTGCTTTCTTAAAAACCCAAAAGTGGCTACAGATATGGCAGCGAGAACTACACAGTGAAGAGTGGCAGGAACGGGCTGTGCGAACACCTCAATATCTGGAGTGAAAGATAGCCTTTCGTGCACCCACTGCTAATTGTCTGGGAGCAGAGCGAGGAAGGCAGAGGTGAGCCAAAGGGGGAAAATAACCACACCCCTTGCAGCCATCTTCCCAGCGTGATGGGAACGCTCCTGCCCAGTGCCAGAGCCACAGCACAGAGCTGTGCCAAAAAACCCAGTGCAACAGAAAATGTTTCCAGCATCACGTGCACACGCCATGATATCAGGCATGGACAATAGCCTTTCACATACCCACAGCTAATTGTCCTGGAGCTGGGAAGGCGGAGCTGTGTGAAATGGGGGAAAGTATCACACCCCATTCAGCCATCCTTTCAGCAGGCTGGGAACGCACCTACATGGCCTGGCGGCCCAGAACTTCCCTTGAGGGACGGCATGCACTTGTGACGTAGCACAAGCTTCCCTCAGCAGAGGCCCTAGAAGGGCACGGCTTACATGAAGGACGAAATTGGAAAACCCAGGGACCATACGCCAATACCAAGGACTTGTGGGTCAGCGGCAGAGACAATCTGTGACAAGACTGAAATGAAGGTTTAGACTCTTGCTACAGCCTTAAATCTCCAGGAACACCTGGGAGGTTTCATTATTAAAGCTGCCCTCCCTCTCTAACCGCTCAGACACACGCCCCACATTCAGGGTGGACAGCACCAACAACACACCCAAATTTGGTGCACCAATTGGACCCCCACACACCACAAAGACAAAGTTGGGGAGAACTGACTTGAGGGAATAGGTGTCTCGCAGATGCCATCTGCAGGTTAGTTAGAGAAACTGTACTCCACCAAGCTGTAGATCCGACAAATTACAGATTAGTCTTTGAATAATCCTACATATCCTAAAAGAACCCTATCAAGTAAAGCAAATGCCAAGAAGCCAAAAACAACAGAAAATTTTAAAGCATATGGAAAAACCAGACGATATGGATAACCCAAACCCAAACACCCAAATCAAATGATCAGAGACAAAGTACTTGGAGCAATCAATCAAAGAACTAAAGACAAACGAGGGCGTGGCACAGGATATAAAGGACGTGAAGAAGAGCATGGCACAGGATATAAGGGACATGAATAAGACCCTAGAAGAGCATAAAGAAGAAATTGCAAGAGTAAATAAAAAATAGATGATCTTATCGAAATAAAAGAAACTGTTGGCCAAATTAAAAAGATTCTGGATACTCATAATACAAGACTAGAGGAGGCTGAACAAAGAATCAGCAACCTTCAAGGGCCTCAGAACAGAAAATGAAAGAACAAAAGAAAGAATGGGAAAAAATATTGAAAAAATTGAAATGGACCTCAGGGATATGATAGATAAAATAAAATGTCCAAATATAACACTCATTGGTGTCCCAGAAGGGGAAGAGGAGGACAAAAGTCTAGAAAGAGTATTCAAAGAAATCACCAGGATACACATTCTTCTCTAGTTATCACGGAACTTTCTCCAGAATAGCCCATATGCTGGGACATAAAACAAACCTCAATAAATTTAAAAAAAAATGAAATTATTCAAAGTACATTCTCTGACCACAGTGGAATACAATTAGAAGCAAATAACCATCAGAGACTTAGAAAATTCACAAACACCTGGAGGTTAAACAACACACTCCTAAAATAGTTTATAATGTAGAATGTAGGGGAACTAGTGATAGACAGCAATTAATGAAGGGGAACCATAATCCAATAAGAACAGATAAGCTATCATGGGTAAGTTTAATGTTCTGCGAGTGCCCAGGAATGACTACGGTTTGTTCATTTCTGATGGGTATGGCAGGAACAAGTTCACAGAAACGTTGCTGTATTAGGTTATTTTCTTGGGGTAGAGTAGAAACATGTTGGACTCCCTTGTTATGGTTTGTTTGAAATGTTTTTTTTAATTGTATGTTTTTTCAAAAATTATTTTTGATATAGTTGATGTAAAAAACAAATGAGGTCATTAAAAAAAAACAATGAAAAAAACATGCAGAGTCCCCTTGAGGAGTTGGTGGAGAATGCAGGGGTGTTAGGCTCCACCACCTCAATGGTTGCTGATGTGCTCATACATAGGGGACTAGTGGTTTGATGGGCTGAGCCCTCTACCATGGGACTTGCCCTTGGGAAGACTGTTGCTGCAAAGGAGAGGCCAGGCCTCCCTATAATTGTGTCTAAGAGCCTCCTCCTGAATGCCTCTTTGTTGCTCAGATGTGGCCCTCTCTCTTTAGCTAAGCCAACTTGAAAGGTGAAATCACTGCCCTCCCCCTACGTGGGGTCTGACACCCAGGGGAGTGAATCTCCCTGGCAACGTGGAATATGACTCCCGGGGAGGAATCTAGACCTGGCATTGTGGGATGGAGAACATCTTCTTGACCAAAAGGCAGATGTGAAAGGAAATGAAATAAGCTTCAGTGGCAGAGAGACTCCAAAAGGAGCCGAGAGGTCACTCTGGTGGGCACTCTTACGCACAATACAGACAACCTTTTTTAGGTTCTAATGAATTGGAATAGCTAGCAGTAAATTCCTGAAACTATCAAACTACAACCCAGAACCCATGAATCTTGAAGACAATTGTATAAAAATGTAGCTTATGAGGGGTGACAACGTGATTGGGAAAGCCATATGGACCACACTGCCCTTTGTTTCGTTTATGGATGGATGAGTAGAAAAATGGAGGAAGAAAAAAAAAAGGTGCCCAGTGTTCTTTTTTACTTTAAGTGTTCTTTTTCACTTTAATTTTTATTCTTATTATTTGTGTGTGTGGTAATGAAAAGTCAAAAATTAATTTTGGTGATGAATGCACAACTGTATAATGGTACTGTACACAACTGAATGTATGCTTTCTTCTGTATGACTGCATGGTATGTGAATATATCCTAATAAATATGGAAAAAAACATATAATAATGCTCTTTCATGAACTATAACAAATGTACATCACTAGTACAAGGTGTCAATAATAGGATGGTATATGGGAAAAATACACCTAATGCAAACTATGAACTAGAATTAACAGTAATATTTTAGTATTCTTTAAATATAAATAAATCTACAGAGGCAAAATTAGGTTAGTGGTTATTTAGGGCTGGGGAAGGATAGAGCGTTTGAAAGAACCACTAAGGGGTATGGGGTTTTTCTTTCTGAAGTAATGAAAATGTTCTAAAATTGATTGTGGTGATGAATGCACAATTCTGTGATTTTTTTTAAAAGTCACTGTACACCTTGGATGGATTGTATGGTATGTGAATATATCTCAGTTAAACTGCTAAAAAAATAAGTATGATCAATATACTTAAGGAAACAAGGGAAGATACTGCCAATATGAAATGAGAACATAAATTATTGCTAAAAGCATCAAAATGGAGTATCAGGGATAAAAATAATAGCTGAAATAACCAAATGCATAGTATAAATAGCAGGAGGGACACAACTGAAGAGTAAATTAGTGAGTTTGGAGATTAAAGTGAGGACTTCTTCCAAAAGGAGGAAAGGAAAAAGAAAAGCTAAAAGGTATGGAAGCTAGAAGGAGAAGAGCCAGCATTAAAGTAACAACCTCAGAAGGAGATAAAAATAAAAATAGAGTGTAAGATTTTAGAAGACATAATGACATAAATTTCTCAGAATTATAGATGAGGAAACTGACACAGAAAAGTCAAATAACTTGACTACTGTCAAGATTCAAACCCAAGCGGTCTTGCCGCAGCGCCCTTGCTGTTAGTAATTATGCTATACTGACTCAGTGCTTGAAGATCACTATGTTTTAGTGTCAAAGATAATTAAGGAGAACTAGGATCAGTTTTGCTGCTCTAGGATTATGAAGTAACTGAAGGACAAAATCCATAATCTCAAATACTACACAACTTCCTAACATTGACCATGCCGTTCCATTAACCTACAATAGTGATTAAGAAGAAAGTATGAAGTCATATCAAAGGAAGTGTCTCAATTTACTTCTCTCACAAGCTTAATCATATAAAATATTGATTTTAGCACAGTATAGCATAGCAGTTAAAGAATGTGGAGTCAGGAGTGATAGCACTGAGTTCAAATGCAAGTGCCATCACTTATTGGCTGTGTAACCTCTCTATGCTGTAATTTCATTAACTGTAAAATAGAAATAAATAGTACATGCCTTGTAATGCAGCTCAGTGATTAAATGAGAAAATGCTAGTAAATCCCTTAGTACACTGTTTGGCATAAAAAGTACTCAATAAATGTTAGTCACTGTTCAGTATTATTTTTAATTTAAAGGTTTAGGAAATAGTGATTATACAGGAAAATCATGCTACTACACACTTTGTACCTACAAAAATGGTGGACCTTATTTAAAATACAGATTCCCAGGGCCCACCCCCAGAAACTGTAATCCTGTAGGTCTTGGATGAAGCCAGGAATTGTCATTTTTATCAAGTCCCCAAGGTGACTCTGAGGCAGGTTGGTCCAAGGGCTACACACAAGAAAAAACATTATTTTAAAGGCATGTCAACTGTTGCTTTACAATGGTCAGCTTCTAACTTTAGGACAAAAATTCATTTAACAAATTTTTATTGACTACTTGCTATGTGCTAGATACTATGCCAAGTTATGGGGACACAGTGATGAAGATATACTGACACAGTCCCTGTCTTCTAGGCTAGTAGGTATCCTATAGTCTAGAGGATATAGATATATCCTTTGTCTATAAAGTCAAAAAGGTTCCTACGACTTAATTCATTGATTCAATGAGCATTTACTAAATACAAACATGGTATTTTAAATTTCAGAATTTCCATGATCTCATGTAGCAAATAGTTATAGTGCTTCAACTCTCTGTAAGAAGACACTTTGAGAAATCTACCTCAAATCCTCCCCAAGCAATCTTGCATACCACCCCAACTCTGCCCTTCACTCCAACTTTGCCATTAAGGCCACCTCATATATGATGATAGTTTCTATTAGCACTGATTTGTGAGGCAGCTTGCCAGGATTACAGAGGTTTCTATCTAGGGGCATAATTGGAACCAATGCTGTCTTTAACCCGATGTTTTGACTTTGGATTCTTAATATTTTTTCATGTGTTATAAAGCAAAACAATCAAAATAAGACACAAATCAGCATGATAAATAAAGCACAGGCAGGCTATTAACAAGTCTTTATTGCAGAGTTTGTGGAGACACTAGAAGCACCCCTTCACTTTTAAGAAATAGTACAGACATATCAGCCAGCTATGAGGTAGACAATTCTTCTGAAATTGTATTATTTAAGGAAACAAATGTTGATGTTGGAAGGGGTAATAGTTTAGTCAACCGTATGCTACCTTCACTGGAAATGATTACCAATATCTAGTAATTAGATAATACTATCATATTCCCTCCTGATTATAACTGACTTCTAGGGGAGTTCAAGCCTCGAATACCTGTCTCTTCTGCAGTCTCGCTGAGATTATTTCCTCTGGCCCAAAATGTTTTGAGACTTCTGCCGATCCATCTCATATGTCAAGCTTTATTTCCTTTGGAAGACTAAGGGAAATAATTTTTATGGGAATTAAACTCCTCTGAACCAAGTATAATGGCAATAAAAATTATGGAAACAAAAAAAACTTAACATTTGAGCACTTAAATAAGTGCTAGGCAATATGCTTGACATGGATTATCTCCTCTATGAGATAGTACTATTATTTTCCATCTACTTGAGGGAATAAGGCTTGAAAAGCTTATGTGACTGGCCTAAGATTACACCCAGAAAAGGGTGGCTGACAGGGTACCTGGGAGAGGGACAGGGTTTAAACCATTTACTCTCTTTACATGGCATCCATCATCCCATAAACACTGAATAGGAGAAGGCTTTTATAATTTACAAACAAATGATAGAATTAAAAACAATGCCTCTAGAGTTGGTTATGTTTTCTGGTGGCCTATTATTCGCATGAATAATTCTTATATGAGTGAATACAAATATATAGATAATATTAGAACTTGTTTTATTAAATAATAAAAATACTAAACTTGTAATAAAGGAGGGAGAAAAGTAGGAGACAATGACATCGAACTTCATATGAGCTTTTATTAAGAGTATGGCTCCCTAGAAGTACATGTTAACAAAAATTGGGTTCAGGTGCCATGTGGTTCATATGCCATAGGTTACTAACACTTGCCCTACAAATAAATGGGTACTTTTTTTTTTACATTTTATTTTGAAATAAATTCAAAGTTATAGGAACAGTTGCAAAAACAATACAAACTCCATACACAGAACTCCAGCATTCCCTGACCTCCTCCCAATACCCCAATCCACTAACTAACATGTTGCCAGACTGCGATTTCTTTCCCTCCCTCCCTCTCTCTCTCCCTATCTATCATCCATCATCTATTGCTCTGTCTTCTGAACATGTGAGAGCAAGCTGCACACATCCTTGAACAAACACTATAATTCACATATACAATTCCCATGAACAAGAACATTGTTTCATGCAATCCCATTAAGCACAGCTAAGAAGTACAAGAGATTCAACATTGATACAAAGCTTACATTCTATATTTCCTTTTCCTTATGTCTCAACTGTGTCCCTTTGAGCCTCCTCTCCTCTATCCTCAGATCCCATCTAGGGTCATCCTTGGCATTCAATTGTCATCTATTCAGACTGTCTTTTCTTTTTCCTCAATTGTGGAAACATATATACAGCCTAAATCTTCCCATTCCAACCCCTCCCTAGCATTCCATTAGCGGGATTAATCACATTTAGAACATTGTAATGCTATCGCCTTCCCACCATCCATTACTAGAAATTTCCCTTCACCTCAAACAGCAACCCTACACTCATTTCTTAACTCCCCATTGCCCCTCTACCCATTTCTCTTAACTCATACTCTACTTTTCATCTCTATGGTCATATTCTCTGATAATTTCTTTGTGTTTACTGTGGGGCCTAAAATTAACCTCTTAAATCCATAACAATATTGCTTTTCTTTGATACCAACTTAATTTCAATAGGACATGTAAACTATGTACCTATACTCCTCCATTCCCCCACCTTTATATAGTTCTTGTCAAAAATTACATATTTTACATTGAGTTCAAAACCACTGATTAGTCATTCGAGTTTGTGTATTTTATATCATGCAGGAAGTAAACAGTGGAGTTACAATTCAAAAATAATATTGACTTCTATTTGTATTCCATTGTGGTCAGAGATTGTGCTTTGAATATGTTCAATTTTTTTTTTTAATTTATTGAGGCTTGTTTTATGTCCCAGCATATGGTCCATTCTGGAGAAAGATCTGTGATCACTAGAGAAAAAAGAGTGTCCTAGTGATCTGGGATGTAAGGTTCTATACATGTCTGTTAAAATTCTCTCTCTCTCTCTCTCTCTCTCTCTCTCTCTCTCCTTTCTTTGTTTCTCTGTCAGTAGGGCTCCCTTTAGTATCTGAAGTAGGGCAGGTCTTTTATTGGCAAAGTCTCTCAGCATTTGTTTGTCTGTGAAAATTTAAGCTTCCCTCAAATGTGAAGGAAGTGTTTTGCTGGATAAAGTATTCTTGGTTGGAAATTTTTCTCTCTCAGAGTTTTAAATATGTCATGCCTTCTTACCTCCATGGTGGCTGCTGAGTAGTCACAACTTAGTCTTATGTTGTTTCCTTTGTATGTGGTGAATTGCTTTTCTCTTGCTGCTTTCAGAACTTGCTCCTTCTCTTCAGTATTTGACAGTCTGATCAGAATATGTCTTGGAGTGGGTTTATTTGGACTTACTCTATTTGGAGTTCGCTGGGCATTTATGCTTTGTGTATTTATATTGTGTAGAAAGTTGGGGACGTTTTCCCCAACAATTTCTTTGAATACTCTTTCTAGAACTTTACCCTTCTCTTCCCCTTCTGGGACACCAATGAGTCTTAAATTTGGACGTTTTATTTCATCTATCACATCCCTGAGATCCATTTCAATTTTTTCAGTTTTTTCCCAATTCTTTCTTTTGTTCTTTCATTTTCTGTTCTGTGGACCTCTAGGACACTGAGTCGTTGCTCAGCTTCCTCTAATCTTGTATTATGAGTATCCAGAGTCTTTTTAATTTGGCCAACAATTTCTTTTATTTCCATAAGATCTTCTATTTTTTTATTAAATCTTGCAATTTCTTCTTTATGCTCTTCTAGGGTCTTCTTTATGTCCCTTTTATCCTGCTCCATGGTCTTCTTCATGTCTTTTATATCCTGTGCCATGTTTTCATTCCTTGATTGTAGTTCTTTGATCAATTGCGCCAAGTATTGTGTCTCTTCTGATATTTTGATTTGGGTGTTTGGGATCGGGTTCTCCATATCGTCTGGTTTTATCATATGCATTAAGATTTTCTGTTGTTTTTGGCCTCTTGGAATTTGCTTTGCTTGATAGGATTCTTTCAAGTTGTAAAAAAAAGAAAATACCAATCTAATTTTTCAGAAATACAAGTTGGTGGTGTATACTTTCTCCAACTAACCAGCAGATGGCGCCTGCGAGTCACCTATACCCCTCAAGTCAGTTCTCCCCAACTCTGTCTCTGTGGTGTGTGGGGAAATGATTTTTGTAGGGTTCAGTTGGTGAACTCAGTTTGGGTTTGCTGTTGGAGTTGTCCGCCCTGAACGTGGTGTGTGTGTCTGGGTGGTCAGGGAGGCAGGGCCGCTTTAATATTCAAACCTCCCAGGTGTTTCCAGAGATTCAAGGCTGCTGCAAGACTCTAAGCCTTCATTTCAGTTCTGCCCAGACCCTCTCTGTCGCTGACCCACAAACCACTGGCGTTGACGTAGCATCCCTGGGTTTTCCAAGCAGGCCCCCCTTCTCAGCTGTGATCTTCCAGGACCTCTGCTGAGGGAAGGCTGTGCTACATCACTAGTGTGCATCGTCCCTCAAGGGAAGCCCCGGGCCGCAGGGCTGTGCAGGGGCGCTCTCTGCCTGATGCAAAGATTAGCCTAACTCTTAATTGGTGTAAGTTCTGAATGAAAGGCAGGTAGTAGAGCTGGGCCCCACCTCTTTCCTCGTAGAGAAGACAGACGCCCTAGGGGGAGGTCATTAGCATTTCAATGGTCTCTCTCTGCCTGTGCCACACCCCTGTCTGGGTCACAGAACTGGGAACTGAAAATGGCCGAGGCTTTCTCCACTGAGTCGAAAAAGGAACAAAGGCGACCCTCTGGCTCTCCAAGGTCAGTCATCACCCAAAGCCTCTGTCTACTTGTTGGGGATTCATTCCTCGTAATGAGCAGTTCACACTCGCTAATTAAAACCCCAGCTGGAGCTCAGCTGAGCTATATTCGCTTGCTGGGAGAGAGCTTCTCTCCGGCACCAGGAGGCTTCGTAGCTTGGGCTGTGGGGAGGGGTCTCCAGATTTGGATCCGCAGTTCCTACAGATTTTATGCTGTGATCTCGGGCATTCCTCCCAATTCAGGTTAGTGTATGATGAGTGGATGGTCACATTTGTCCCCCTGCAGTTATTCCAGATTATTTACTAGTTGTTTCTGGTTTTTTTTTTAAGTTGTTCCAGGGGGACTACTTAGCTTCCATTCCTCTCTATGCCGCCATCTTAGATCCCCCCCAAATGGGTACTTTTGAACCCTTATTCTCAAATGTATGCATAGAGAAGCTCAGAGAAACTTCCTGAAATAGGTTGACTTATTAGCTATTTTATACTTCACATCAAAATTGTATTAATGGAGTACATTTCACTGTAACATTAAGAATGACTAAGGTAAAGCCTTATATTACTATCTGCAAGTTAATAAAATTGTACAACAACATCTTTGTTAGGTCAACAATGCTTTGAGGTGTGAAGGCTTGAAAAAGAACTAAAGATAAGGGGAGAAAACTGTACACAAAATCAGGGTGGAGCCTCACTTTGGGTACTTTATTTGAAATCCGCATTTTGTTCTCTCTAAAATTATCAACAAACAGCCTGCATTTAAAAAGACACAGGTAATACTGTGCTGAAAAAGAGGAGGGTAAAAAAATTTCTATAACAGTTTTACTAGCTTTAGTTTTTTTAATAAAGGGTATAGAGCTTAGGCTGTACACTCTGTATTAAAGGGACCAAAACACTTACTTAAACATCTGTGTAATAAATAAGTTGATTACCAGAAAAGGTGTTTCCCCCAACATGATTCACATAAATGTTAACAGAAGTTAAACATTTTTAAAAAATAAACAATTAAGAATCACTCAACAAATCTACATCAATAGAAACTTGTGTTAAAACCATTTATTAGTTTTGACCATGCTGAAGCTCCAAAATGGCTGAGAAATATTATTCAGAACAACTAAAGAGATGCACAGACATTTGGTAGACATGATTCATGGACCCCTGAAATCAATATATTCAAGAATAGGTTCACAGTACCATAAGACTGTCAGATTTCAAAATTGGAAAAGTAGCAGCAACCTCAGAGGTATTTAAGAAAGTTTATGTAATGCGGTATGGTGGTGAACAGAGCCAAGATCGCAGATTCAATTTAGAAGTGAAGACATGAACTGAAACTCCAATTCTAGTCCTTTCCCAATCCAATATGACAGACAAATCATTCTTCATTTCAGTTTTACTGCTTGCAAAGTAAAACTAATTCTACCATCACTCTTCAACAATATACGGATCAATAAGGAACAATAAGAGTTCAGTTATATATCACTAAAAAGCTGACTACAACTTCAAAAAAGGCTATATAAAAGTGCCCACCACTGTTTTCGCTATGCATGATATAACAAAGGAGCAAATACAGTTCTTGACTTTAAAGAGCTACAAACACATACACACACAAAAGAAACAAGAAAAACAGTCAAGTGGTCAATAAATTAAGCCTGTGATACTAAACCTAATTAGAAAGAAGTAAAATAAACTAAACAAGAATAGAAATAGGGGAACAGAAATTATGTAATAATGGCTTAAAGAGGAAGGGATAAGATAGAAAGAGATCATCGCTTATCAAGTAAGTTGAAAAGAAACTTTCAGGATTCTCAAAGGAAAAAGAAAAATTCATAAGGGTATGCAATTTCACCATTATTTAGGTAACAGCAATTTGCTGGTAAAATGAAAATGTATCATTTTTAGCAGTCTTTCATCTTAAAAACCATGGATAAAAGGAAGATGCTTGAAATTGTACTGTAATAACAGAAACCTATCTTTGAAAGGTCTTTAATAAGAGCAGGATCAAATACAAGAAATCCCTTACCATGAACATCAGAAGGGGAGGTTTCAGAGAGTACCAATTTCCAATTCTCATTCAAGGAAAGCAAAACTGAGGATCCTCTAACATGCCATGCTGTTTTTTAACGCAATTCTATTGAGATATATTCACACATCATACAAACCACCTGAAGTACACAATCACTGCCTCACAGTATCATCACATAGTTGTACATACATCCCCATGATCAATTTTAGAACATTTTCATTACTTCAGAAAAGAAATTTAAAAAAAAAAAAACCCAACTCCTCCCATACCCCTTACACCCCACCCCTACCCCATTATTGGTCCAGAGTATTGGTGTGGTACATTTGTTACTGTTGATGAAAGACTATTACAATATTACTGTTAACTATAGTTCATAGTTTGCAACAGGTACATTTTTATGCCCATGTTTCTTTTCTTCAACTCCTCTTTTCGAAGGGTCTTCACTGTCTGCTCTCCTAGCAATGCAAACAGCTATCCACTTCTATTTTCAAGATCAGTGCAAGTCCTCCTAACATGAAGTTCCCATCTCCAACTATTCCGAAAAGGAAGTGAATATTCCTTCCTTGGTGCTTGTACAAATTTCTATTACAGGATCTATAAACTTTTATTATTTATACTTAAGTTAAGTTTATAAAACTGTAAACTCCTTGGGAGCGGGAACCTAGTTTTATCTACCAATGTGTCCGCAGTGGGCACCATAATAATTGTCATTTTTAAGTGCCCAAATATTTTAAAATCAATGAACAAAAGATAAAATAAGTTTTGTAATTTAGTTTGAAATTTTTCACTGCCTACCCCTTGGAAGTTACATTCTATCATTTATTTCCTGAAATGTCTGATACACCCCATAATCATCACTCTATTACATGTTCTCAGTGTGCATTTTACTTCTAGGCTGAATTTCCAAGAGGATACTTTCATCATAAACAGCCCCATTCAAGAACTTATAGTGAATACCATTTTAAATCCAAATTCTTCCATTTGCCATTAATGGCTTTCCATAAACTGGCCCTATCCTACTCAGCCAACATTAATATTTCTTTTCATCTGGTCAATTTCTTCATCATCCCTTGAACTTGATCTATAAATTCTTACCTGTGTGCCTCTGCTCAAAAAATGTTCCATCTTATACCTCATCTTCTAATTCAATGAAATGTTTTATCCCCGAAATACCTTATCCCATCCTTTATGGGCCAACCAGTCTAATATTTTCCATCAACTTTGTACCTGAATGCTCCATCCTCCTTTTTTCTAACTGCCATAGCACATATATTCAGTACCAGTCATATCTGTGTTTCATTTTTAAGAAAGTTATTTTTCTCACTCCAGCTGGACTAATTCTCAGTAGTTAATTGAGAGCTCAATTCTCAGTTACTGTGATGGTTAGGACAGTGGCTCTGATTGAAATGGAATGGTCAGTTTGAAGTGCTGCCTGCCAGGCCTCTCCCTACTTGCTTAGCCCCACAGTATCCCTGAAGCACCTCTGCAGATCTCCTGGGGCCCCTTGGGACAAAATTTGAAAACCACTGGGTTCAAGATCTAGCTCTATCACTTATAGGCCATTACCCTTGGGTAATCACCAACTTTCAAAGTCTCAGTATTCTGAGATAATGAACATGTATGAGAAATGCCTTTGTAAACCTTAAAGCTTTCTGTAAATTTGAGGAATTTACAACTTCATGAGCTGAACCTGATTATATCATACAATCTTAACAGATATATCACACAACAGTATTGACTGTGAAAGAATTCTATATTTTAAAATCCAGCTTTATTTAAAATGAAATAATGTATCTGAAGTATTGTTCAATTCTGGAGATCCCAAGGCCTCTATTTCTTTTATTTGGAATTAACTTTCTAATCTCTATTTAAGGTCAAAAAAGTGTAATGATTAAGAGTACATGCTTTCGCTCAAATGGAGTTGAAAGGTCATTCTGGAGGTAATTCTTATGTGTTATACAGATATCCCTTTTTAGTTTTTGGTGTACTGGAATAGCTAGAAGGAAATACCTGAAACTGTTGAATGCAACCCAGTAGCCTTGATTTTTGAAGACGACTGTATAACTATGCAGCTTACACAGTGTGACTGTGTGATTGCGAAAACCTTGTGGCTCACACCCTTTATCCAGCATATGGACAGATGGGTAGAAAAATGGAGGCAAAAATTAAATGAATAATAGGGAGGAAAGGGGCATAAAAAATTAAATGAATAATAGGGAGGAAGGGGGATAAAATATTAAATGAATAATAGGGAGAAAAGGATTTTCTGGGTGTTCTTTACTTATATTTTTATTCTTCTTTAAAAACTTTTTTTGGAGTAATGAAAATGTTCAAAAATTGATTTTGGTGATGAACGCAGCACAACTATATGATGGTACTGTGAACTGACTGTACAATATGGATGATTGTAGAGTATGTGAATATATCTCAATAAAACTAAATTTTAAAAAAAGAGTACATGCTTTGGAACTGGGCAGACCTGGGGTGAAGGCCAGCTTCACTATTACTTAGGTGTGTAAACCTGAGTAAGTTATATAACCTTTCTAAGCCTCAATGTTCACATCTCAAAAATGAAAACTGCACTATTTGCTTTTCAGCTATTGCTGGATTCAGGGAGACAATCTGAATAAAGTGTTCAGCACAGAGTATTAAACCCAATAAGATATGACTAAATTAACTATTTTTTTTCCTTCCAAAGAGTTGTGGGAGAGTTGAAGCCCTTTGTGATAATACTGCATTCAACATTGCTTCTTCTCTCTTCTCTTAGGCAAAGGGGCACAGTACCAAAAGCTACAAAGCGTTAATTAAAGTCTAAAAATGAAATATGACTCAGAGCTCCATATTATAAAACAGATGGTTTCTTTCCAGACAGGCTACAATAATTAAATAACATCTCTTTGCTACTGGTTTCTCAAAATCTTCTTTAAGGCATAGAAAATGTCTGCTCTTCATATCCTCCTCACAGCACATCTCAAAGTCAGTGACTAATCAATAAATTTTTATAAAATTAAACAGATTTCCTACAACCAGAAAGTCACCAAATACTGAATAAAATCAACCGAATTTCCCCTTCTCTAATTGGAAAGTTCGCTTGCTGTCAGAAATGCTACTAATGATGGACTAGTTCTCTTAAAAGTCGAAGTTTAAAGTTAAATGTAATTTTGGAAACATGCTATTTAGATATAACATCATTCTCAAATTGAAAAGGGAAACTTCACTATCTTTAAAATTATAAACATCTGTGCAAAACATGTGCGAATCCTTAAAAGAATACTTCTTTCCATACAAAATTAAGTAACTTATGTAAGGTGTTGGGGATACAAGAATTAAAACATGGAAGTGAACATTATACAGTGTTTTAAAAAGGTAGAGGCATATATACCAATATGGAAAGATCTAAGATACATCTAGGTGAAAAAAGCAAGCTGCAGATGAGTATGCATGGTATGATTACATTTGTGTTTGTGTACTTTTAAAGATACAAATTTGTATGTGCACAGAAAACTTAGTTAAGACTAAGAATCTTAACCATATTCTGTAATATATAATAAAAAAGAAAGTCAAACCATCATCAATTTTATATTTTAAAATTTGGAAACTGAAATGATTTGCTTTTAAAAGTATTTCAAAAGTCATACAAAAAGGGTAAGTTTTTTTTTATCTTCATTTTATTGAGATATATTCACATACCACGCAGTCATACAAAACAAATCGTACTTTCGATTGTTTACAGTACCATTACATAGTTGTACATTCATCACCTAAATCAATCCCTGACACCTTCATTAGCACACACACAAAAATAACAAGAATAATAATTAGAGTGAAAAAGAGCAATTGAAGTAAAAAAGAACACTGGGTACCTCTGTCTGTTTGTTTCCTTCCCCTATTTTTCTACTCATCCATCCATAAACTAGACAAAGTGGAGTGTGGTCCTTATGGCTTTCCCAATCCCACTGTCACCCCTCATAAGCTACATTTTTATACAACTGTCTTCGAGATTCATGGGTTCTGGGTTGTAGTTTGATAGTTTCAGGTATCCACCACCAGCTACCCCAATTCTTTAGAACCTAAAAAGGGTTGTCTAAATTGTGCGTTAGAGTGCCCACCAGAGTGACCTCTCGGCTCCTTTTGGCATCTCTCTGCCACTGAAGCTTATTTCATTTCCTTTCACATCCCCCTTTTGGTCAAGAAGATGTTCTCCGTCCCACGATGCCAGGTCTACATTCCTCCCCAGGAGTCATATTCCACGTTGCCAGGGAGATTCACTCCCCTGGGTGTCTGATCCCACGTAGGGGGGAGGGCAGTGATTTCACCTTTCAAGTTGGCTTAGCCAGAGAGAGCAACAAAGAGGCATTCGGGAGGAGGCTCTTAGGCACAACCATAGGGAGGCCTAGCCTCTCCAAAAAGGGTAAGTTTAAATCAACAAGTAAGTGTGCCTAAGCCATTAAACGAGATTTAATAGAGGTTGTCATGAAAATAAGCTCTTTCCTAAATGCTCTATAAGTGAACTTTAAATGGAAGAGAAGTTCATTGATTAGAAAAACAAAATATTTGCTTGTATATACAAACAACTTGAAATATCTTCAAAATGCTTAATGAACATGTTACTTTAATTTGCATGTACATTAAAAATTTAACTGGAGAGATCATTAGCCTTAGAAAAAATGTTTCTCACTACTCTTTGCCTTAATTAAATGTTTTCCACCATATGAAGAAATGGTTTTTGAGTTTTGTTTTTTTTTTTAAGTGATTAAAGTGACTTTGCTAGTATGACACTGTACCCTGGTAGCTATTTTCCCAATTCTCTTAACATGTGCACAGAACATTAAGTATTTGAATTTGAAACCAAGACAACAGGAAAGGAATCCTCCTATAAGAATTTCCAAAATATTGGCCTAACTTTTGGATAACTAGAATAGGTGTAAATACATAAAAATATTTATTTAGATTAGAAAACATACAGATCTTCTCTTATGTTCAAAAGAATCAAAGTAATATCCACTATCATATTAAATTTCATAAAATAAATACACATTCACCATTTTATCTGGAAGAGTTTTTACTCGCTACATTAAATAACATTTTTTTAATCTAAGAACAACTGACCAAAAGCTATATATATATATGTATGTTAGTCTTGGCTCTGCTACAACTAGCTGAAGACTATAGTCACTAAATGCCTGTTTCCACATCTATAATATTAGAGGGCTTGACTACATTACCTCTAAGGGTCTTTTTCCAAGTATGAAAGTCTTACTTGCTTTATGTCAGTGAAGAATATCAAGTTAAGAGACACTGTTTCATTTGTTTATTATTAATTGCTTTATGACAACAAAGAATGTTAAAGGAGAGACAGTATGATTTCATTCAGATTATTAAAATACCGCATGCCCTCTACTGGAGGTTTATTAGAAGAAAACCATACTACTTCCTTTGAGGTTTCTACTCAAATCTTTTTCTAGAAGGCTGAACTTTTTATTTAGCATGTAATATGTATTTTAGATTATATTATCTTTTCTATTTTATTTTATTTATTTTGAAAAATGCTGAAATATAGCCTTAGTCAGTTGACTAGCGTTCACAGCAGTAACATTTTCATGGTCTGTATGTATTTTTTGTTGTTGTTGTTGTTTTTTAGCTAATAATCTAAGAGGTTTACCTTTGGCAGCTTGGGAGTATCCCTCTTCTTCTTCTTTTCTGAATTAGGGTCATCTAATAAGTCTAGCTCAAAGGTATAAAGTTCAGTAAGTTCATTCATGGTAAAATGACGCTCAACCTGCTGTTGATCAACAACTCGAAAAGACAGTGACTGTTTAGTTACTTGACGATCATAAATCTTATTTTCCATGGTTCCCTTTGTAAAAAAAAAAGTAAAAACATATAAATCAAACTTCATAAACATTAATCATGGAGAAATATCAGTTATTGGTTAATATAAAATGGCAATGTGTCACAGTAATATATTGCCATAAAACAAATTTTATTAGTAATATTGCTAAATTTATAAAAGATATTATCTGTCCAGAATAGTTTACCATGACAAATAAAGAAAACTACATAACTGATGATCATTCAACAATATCTGACCAAAATACCTTCGCGTGTTTCTTTATATATTCCTGTACTTTCTAGAAGTAGGAAAGTAGGTAGGTAGGGTAATCAGAAATAAAGAGAAACGTGAAGTAAGAATTTGGGGTGGAAGGGTATATTTATGTTAGAATGCAAGAGAGCAGTTTAATTCCTTACAATCACCATAAACTGACCTTATATCAAGACTTCCATAACTTCAGAAAGAAAATTAATTTTAATTAACTGGCATTGAACTAAAATGTCATATACATTACACATATAGCATCATAAACTAGAATGTAACCAAGTTCTAAATTTAAATAATGGGAAAAAGTTTACAATGCACTTTACCAATCACAATTATGTACTAAAGAAAATAAAACAAGCAAGGATCTATCAGTAAAACCAAGTCTCTCTGTGGTTGAGAAGCCCAGATTTGGAAACAGGTAGAAGAGCAGCACCTATTCCCAAAACAGAAATACCAGTTGATGGGGCAACTTGATTCTACAAACCTTACACTGCATCTATTTCTCTGATTTTACTTATTTTTCTTAAACTTGAGTTTCCATCTGATTTTTAATGACTCAGTTTATATTTAAAGAAAATGACTTTAATAGTAGTGCTCTTGCTTAGAAAAGTATTAAATATCATTCTTTGTAATGACACTGTGGTATAACAACATGTTAATTTTTTCTTCCTACTTACCCACATTCTTCAAATTAAGAAAATATCTAGTGGCCACTAAAAAAAAAAAATGATCATTTGACATTTTCACCTATAAGTCACATAGATTTAGCTATTTGCTTTTCATTGCATGCTACGTAAATGAACTAGCAAGAAAATGCCGTCTATTTATCCATGCCAAACCATCTCAATTTAAGAAATTTGACACTATAGAAATGGACAAAATCCAAAACAGAAAATCAAGAGAAGCCAAAATTGACTTCTGCTACTTTATATATAGGAATGATGTTTCCAACCGTTTGCCTCTCTGTAGCATAAATATATGTTCTGTACCCCTAAATTGTCAGTTCCATCCAACCTTTCAGTATGAAAAAAGGAATAAAAATTATAAACCTACCTGAGCTAAGAACCTATATACATACACAGGTTTAGTTTGTCCAAAGCGATAAACTCTGAATATACTCTGGATGTCATAAGATGGATTCCAAGAAGCATCAAATATAATCACACGATTAGCAGCTACCAGATTAATTCCCAGAGATCCTGCTTTGGTGGAAATGATAAACAATCGCCCTCTGAAAATGAAAATATACAATAAATGCTTTAATGCTCCACAGATATTTTAATTATGATAAGACCTTTTGACCCTAAGGCAGTCTTTCGAAAAAACCAGGAGTTCACAGAGTATTCATTTCTTTTTTACTGAGGAAAAAAAAAGACATATCTAAGAAGTAACGTTAATGATTTATACCTCCAAGAAGAATCTTATTGCTTGAAATGAAAAAATCCGATTTACAGGTAAGAACGAATATGAAAATTGTATGTTTACAAGGTGTTCAAGGTTTTATTTACAGATTTCTGAGTAAATTTAGAAAATTTATATATAACTCAAAAGCACATACTGTATTTGGGCAGTGTTATGAGCACTAAGTACATCAAAATGAACAACAGTGACCAAGTAGCTGAATGCATAAGGTGTGACTGATATGCAAACAATTATAATACAGAATAAATTGAAGGAGAGAAGCTAGACACAGGTTCTAAGGAAGCTAAAATAGGAGCAAGAAGACAGAGGGCTCCAGGAAGGATGTGTGTAAGAAAAAAATGAAACTGATAGATTACCTAATGTGTTGAAACACAAGGAAGGATTTATATTCATGTGGGAGAATTTGGGACTGAATTAGTGGTAGGTATAGAAAACTAAGCAAATGTTAGAAACAAATCAGTGCATCAGCAAAAATAAATGGTTGCACAAAAAAGGAAAAGTAACTGCGAATATCTGCATAGTCACAATAAAGCAAACTCTCCAAACTGATGAGTGAGGAAACATGGGTGTGTTTATGTGGGTAAATTCCATCCTACAATGTAGAAAGGATGAATGTAAGTAAATACCTGAAGAACTGCCAAATAGGTTACTCCTGAACGTTGAAATATGGGTAGGAAAGGGTTGGTCAGAGAAATGGTTTTTATTTTAAGCTTTGTGAAGTTATATTCTAAAAGGAAAAAAAAAATCACTCAATTCCACTCCCTCCAAACCCCACCATTCAAGTCGTAGTACATTTTCTTACAGGTTTCTTTTTTGTAAGCATATAAAGTTTAGGCTTTACACAGGCAAGATAATATCTGTATTTACAGTTTATATTGTGAGCATTTCTCCAAATTTCTTGGTAAACATCATGCTTTTTAGCTGCACAGTATTTCACTGGCTGACTATACAATATGTTTAATCATTTGTTCATAGTTGACAACTTACAGTGAGAAAAAACCCATTATATAATAACTCCCCACAATCACGTAAGCTATCTTTTTAAATCAAGACTTGCTTTCTATAATTCCATGACAGGAAATTAAAAACTAAAACATCACATCCATTACATATATATAGAACATTAGAAATTAGAATGCAGAGACGCTCTAAATTTAAGTAACGGGAGTTTACAATTTTGTTTACCAATCACATTCTGTACTAAAGTAAAACCCTGGTCCAAAATGAATAGAGATTCTGAATTCATGTTTTATATCAACTCGGAGATACCACATATCTAGGAATATAGCCTAAAGAAATGTTCAGAAATATGGACAAATTTGTAAGAAAATATATTAATGACACTTATTTATACTAGAATAAGCCTGAAAATAACAAATATATACAAAACAAGGGACTAAATTACACTCTGACTACTCAATGGGTTATGTCACCATTATTAACATTATTTCTGCTTTAGAAAACAAAACATATACACAATGTTAACAGTGACAATAGTCCGCAGAAATAGAGTAATTATTTTCTTCTTTATACTTCTTTATAATACATACTCAAGACAAAGAACAAACTGTGGTTTCTTTAATTAGTGGACACATTTAAGAGTTTATGGGCAAATGCTGTTCCAAAATTGAACCAGTTATTTAAATCTATTCCACATAAGCAAAAGATGTGTAGAGACATACAAAGGAAGCCTATGGAACGGTATAAACCATATATGTAAAAAAATAAGTAAAAATAAAAAACAGAAAACCTTGTACCAGGACCTGAAAATTCTTTCTGCTAATGAACAGTTTAATGAGCTTAAGAGGCATTTATTAAACTGCTAATACATCCAAATACTAAGCTAAACTGGGGATACCAAAGATGAAAAAAGATTAGCCACTGCACAAAGAAAACCATCAACTACAAAACAATCAACACAAAACAAATGCAATGCTGAAGATTTGTAACAACAGGGGTATCTACAAGGCATAGATGTGGTAAATATATTTTGGTTTTTAAAAGCAAACAAGGAGGAAGTAAAATTGTTTAATTTCTTTCCCAAAAAAGAAAATAAACATAGAAAACTGACAGAGTTACGTGACCGAATACTTTACAACTATTTAACGTTTCATATTCTTCAGTTTGGAATATATAAGTCTAGACTGAGGTAAACTACCAGGATAGTTTTAGATTTTCGTAACAGTCGGTATTAGTATTAAAGTACACACTCAAAACAAACATGATTAAAATATGAACTGTTACTTGTATAGTGCTGCTATAAACCTTCTTGTACATGTTTTCTGGCAAAAACATGTAAGCATTTCTGTTAGGTATATACTAACAGTTTAAGAAGCTTTGATACTGCTTAAAGACGAATAAATACTTCTTCAAAGTGGTTATTCCAATTTTATTCCAACCACCACCGGAAAGAAGGTATGAGAGTTCCAGCTGTTTCAGATCCTTTACAATTAATAGTTACCTTTTCATTTTTCTTATAATCTTTTACAAATAGTTTAAAATTCACAAGAATTTGCAAAAAATAGTACATAGAGTGCTTGTGTACTCTTCATATGGCTTCCCCCAATAAAAAGTAACACCTTACATAATGGCAGTACCCACTGTCAAAAAAACAGGAAATTTTGGGACAATACAATTACTCCAGTATTTCCCCAATAGTAGTATCTTACTTAACTGCAGTACCCATTGTCAAAAACCAGAAAATCTGGGGGACAGTACTATTACTCTAGTTTTCCTCAACAGTAATATCTTACTTAACAGTAGTAGCCATTGTCAAAAACCACAAAATTGGGATACTACTACTCACTCAGGAAAAGAGCTTATTTGGATTTCACCAGTTTTTTACATGTACTTTTTAAAGGTTCTAAGAAATTTTATGTGTGTAGTCATGTAACCATTTCCACATGGCAGGATACAGAACTATCTATTATTGAAAACAAACAAAAAAACAACCAGCCTTCTTTTATCCTTTAATAGTCACACCCTTGGCTGCTAACCATAAAACCTCATAACCACTGATCCGTATTCCATCACTATAATTTTGTCACCTCGAGAATGCTATATGAATGGAATCATAAAGTTAAAGCAACCTTTGAGACTGGCTTTTTTGACTCAGCATAATGCCCTCAGGATCGCATCCAAATTATCATGTGAATTAATAGTTCATTGCTTTTTATTGCTGAGCAGCATTTCATTATATGGATGCACCACAATTTGTTTACCTCTTCACATGATGAAGGACATCTGGGTTGTTTCTAGTTTTTGACTATTAAAAATAAAGCTTGCTATGAACATTTGTGTACAGGTTTCTATGCAAAAATAAGTTTTTAATTTTTCAGGGATAAATGCCCAGGAATGCAACTGCAGCATTGTACGGTAAGTCTATGTTCAGTGATTAGTTTTTTAAAAAGACTGCTGGACCATTTCCAGAGTGGCTAAACCATTTCCTAGACCCTTTACTACTTTAACTTCCACATTTAAATATACAGTCTACCTGGAAGTAAGTAGTTTTCAGTAGTTTTTAAAATTCAGAAATACAATTTAAAACTCTGATGCCTTACCACTACACATCCATCACCATGACTAAAATTTAAAAAGAAAAAGAAACAGACATCACCAAGAAATGGTGTGAATGAAGAGCAATGGAAAAATCACATATACTACTGGTCGAAGAGCAAATTTTGCAAAAACGTTTAGGCAGTATAAACTAAAGCTGAACATACACATAGCTGTGACCCAGCAATTTTTCTCCTAGGTATATATCCAATAGAAACATGCATGCATATGTGTGTGTGTGTGTGTGTATATAAATATATATGTACATAAGTGTGGGGGGGGGCTGGCTTGTATGTACTTACGTATGTATATGTTTGCCAAAAGGCATACACAGTAATTCTTTAAAAAGTTTAACTTTTGCCCTTCCACATCTGGAAAGATACAGTAGATATACATTTCCCTAATATTCCCAATAAATATACAAAAAACACTGAACATTATATAAAACAAGCATAAGGCAGCTCTGAAAGGTGAAGGTAAGAAGCCGGGCTAGCAAAGGACCTCAGGACCTAAGGAACAACATGGCAGTGAGTACCATAGGCTTTCTTCCCCCCACCCTGACCCCTTACATTTTTATTTTGACAGAATTTCTAACTTTTATAGGACAGTTGCAAAAATGAAACATAAAGAAAACCCCAATATTCCACCCCAGATATCCAGGGCCACCAATTTTAACATTTGCCACATTCTCTCTCTCTCTCGCTCTCTCACTCTCTTGCTCTGGCTCTCTCTCTCTGCCTAAACATTTCAGAGCAGGTTGTATAGATCATGCTCCTTGGACACATAATGTATATTTCCTAAGAACAAGGATATTTACTTATGCAACCACCATAGTACAGTTATCAAGTTCAAGAAATTTTAACACTGCTATAAAGCTTTCAGTCTATATCCCAGTTTTTTCATATGTCCCAATAATGTCCTTTTGGGTCTTTTCCCTGCCATTATTAGATACAGTCCAAGATATATATGGCACTTAAATGCCACTAATATGTAGTTGTTCTTTTAATTTTTAAATTGTGGAAACATGTACAACAAAAACTTTCCCATCTTAACCACTCCGAAGGATATCATTTAGTAGGATTAATCTCATTCACAATATTTTGCTACAATCACCACCTTCCATTACCAGAAATTTCCCATCACCCGAAACATAAACCCTAAACCCATTATCCCCATTATGACCACGGTAAATTGTAATCTTTCTGTCTCTATGAGTATGCAGATTCTAGCTACTTCATATAAGTGGAATCATACATTATTTGTCCCTTTGTTCCTGACTTAGTTCACTCAACACAATGTCTTCAAGGTTCATCCATGAAGTGGAATATATAAGAAATTCTTTCCATTGTAAGGCTGAATAATATACCACTGAATGTATAGACCACATTTTGTTTATCCATTCATCTGCTGATGGACACTGGGATTGCCTCCACCTTGTGGCTACTATGAGTAATGGTGCTATCAACACTGGCGTACAAATATCTGTTCAAGTCCCTGCTTTCAATTACCTTGAGTATATACCTAGAAGTCAGACTGCCAGGTCATATGGTAGTTCTATGTTTAAATTTCTGAGGCACTGCCAACTCTTTCCCACAGGAGCCGCACCATTTTAACTTTTCACTGACAATGTAGAACTGTTCCTATTTCTCCACATCTTCACCAGCACTTAAAAAAAAACATAGCCATCTTAGTGGGTGTGAGGTGGCATTTCACTGTGGTTTTGATTTGCATTTGCCTAATGGTCAAGGATGCTTAGCAATTTTTCAGGTGCTTATTGGACATTTGTATATCTTCTTTGGAGAAAGGTCTATTCAATCCCTTTGTTCTTTATTTTTTCTATATATAAAATCTTACCAGACAAATGTTTTCAAAATATTTTCTCCTATTTGGTTGGCTGTTTGTTTCACTTTCTTGATAATGTCCTCAAAAGCAAAAAGGTTTTTCATTTTGATGAATTCTAGTTTATCTATTTTTTTCTTCTGGAACTTATGCATTTGTTGTAGTCTAAGAATCCATTAGCTAACACAAGGTCTTAAAAACATTTTCCTATGTTTTTGTGCTGGTTTGAATCTATTATGTACCCCATAAAAGGCCATGTTCTTTTAATCCAATCTTGTGGGGACAGACCCATTGTGGGTGGAACCTTTTGATTAGATTATTTCCAAGGAGATGTGGCCCTGCCCATTCAAGGTAGGTCTTAAGTAGTTCACTGGAATTCTTAAGAGGGCTCAGGGAGAGAGAGAGAGCTCAGAGCCAACACAGACCCAGATGCCTAGAGACGCAGACAGAAAAATGTTTGGAGATGCTAAGCTAAGAGACAAAGCCCAGTTTACCCTGGGAAAGCTAAGTGAGAACCCATAGGCGCTTAAACAGAATCTGAGAGAGGCATTTTGGAGAGAAGCTAAGATGTGTAATCCAGAGTTTGCCCCCAGGAGGAGCAAGCAAGAACCCACAGTTGCTGAGAGAGAAGCCCAGAGACATTTTGGAAAAAGCCATTGAAACCAGAAGCTACACCTTGGAGAAAGGGTTCAGCAGAGCCAGCCATGTGCCTTCCAACATGTCAGAGGAACCCCAGATGGCACTGACCTTTCTTCAGACAAAGTATGGTCCTGTTGATGCCTTAATTGGGACATTTTCATGGCCTTGGAACTGTAAATTTGTGAACTAATAAATCCCCACTGTGAAAGCCAATCCATTTCTGGTATTGTGCATTCTGGCAGCTTTAGCAGACCAAAACAGCTTTATTCTAAGAGGTTTTTTCTTTTCACAGTTTTAGCTCTTACATTTAGGTCATTGATCCCTTTTGAGTAAACTTTTGGATATGGTGTGAGATATGGGTCCACTATCATTCTGCATATGGATAACCAGTTTTCCCAGCACTATTTTTTTCCACATTAAGTGGACTTGGCAAGCTTGTCGAAAATCAGCTGGCCATAAATGTGTGGGTTTATTCTGTGTTCCAATTCTATTCCACTGGTCTATATGTCTGTCCTTGTGCCACTACCACACTGTACTGAATAATGTAGCTTTATAGTAAATTTTGAAATCAGAAAGCACAAGTACAAAAACTTTGTTCAAGATAATTTTAGCTATTGAGGATACCTTGCCCTTCCATATAAATTTCATAATAGGCTTTTCTAATTTTGCGAAGGAGGTTGACTGAATTTTGATTCAGACTATGTTAATTCTGGGTAGTATTGACATCTTAATGATATTAAGTCTTCCAAATCCACGAACAAGATTATGTTTCCATTTATTTAGGGCTTCTTTGGTTTCTTTCAGTAATGATTTGTAGATTTCTATGTGTATGTCCTTTACATCCTTGGAAAAATACAGTCCTAGATGTTTTATTCTTTTAGTTGCTATTATAAATGAAACTTTTCTTGATTTCCTTTTTGGATTGTTCCTTGCCCATATATAAAATACTACTGATTCTTGTGTATTGATCTTGGAGCCAGCAACTCTGAATTCACTTATTAGCTCCAGCAGCTTTCTTGTAAATTCTTCCGGAAAATATTCTAAATATGGGATCTTGTCATCTGCAAACAGAGATAGCTTCACTTCTTCCTTTCCAATTTGGATGACTTTGTTTTTCTTTCCTATTTGCTCTAGCTAGCACTCCCTACATAATACAGAATAGCAATAGTGACAGCAGGTATCTTTGTCATGTACCTGAGCTTAGAAGAAAGCTTTCAGTCATTTGTCACTGAATATGATGTTAGCTGTGGATTTTTCAAAAATGCTATCATGTTGAGGAAGTTTCCTTTTATTCCTAGTTTTCTAAGTGTTGTTATCAAGGACAGTGCTGGATTTTATCATCTGAATATTTTGCATCAATTCTGGTGATCATTGGATTTATTCCTTTATTCAATTAATGTGGTCTATTACACTAATTGATTTTCTCATTCTGAATCGCCCTTTCCTGGAATAAACCCCACTTGATTATTGTGTACAATCCTTTGGATGTGCTTTAGGATTGGGTTTACTAGAATTTTGTTAAAGGTTCTGCATCTATATTAATGAAGGATATTAGTCTATAATTGCCTTTTCTTGTGATAGCTCTATCTGGCTTTGGTATTGGGGTAATGCTGGCTTCATTAAATAAATAAGGAAGTCTTTACATCTCTTCCAGTTTTTTGGAAAGAGTTTGAGAATGAATGGTAGTAATTCTTCTTTGAATGTTGGGAAAATTCAACAGTGAAGCCATCTGGCCATGTATTTTTCTTTGTTGGGAAGTTTCTGATTACTGGTTCAATATCTTGTATCTTATTGGTCTGATGGGAACTTCAATTTCTTCCATTTATTTTATTAGAGAAATTGTAAGTTTACAGAAAAATCATACAGAAAACAGAGTTCCTATGCACCTCGAATTTGGGTGGTACATTTGTTGCAATTGATCAAAAAGTATATAACTGTACTATTAAATACACTCCACGGTTTACACTAGGGTCCACTGTGCTGTAGAGTCCCATGGTTTTTATTTTTTAATTTTTATTCTAGTAACATATACAACCTAAAATTTCCCTGTTTGAATGACATTTAAATATATAATTCTCTGCAATTACGAGCACAATGTTGTGCTACCATCACCAACATCCATTACCAAACTTTCCATCACCCCAAATACAGAAATTCTGTACAATTTAAGAATTAACTTCCCATTTCATACCACCACCCCATCCCCTGATAGCCTGTATTCTAGCTAATGGCTCTAAGATTTTGCCTATAGCAATTAATTTATATTGGTGAGATCGTTCAGTATTTGTCCTTTTGTATCTGGCTTACTTCACTCCAGTTGATGTCTTCAACGTTCATCCACGTTGTTGCATGTATCAGAATTTCATTCCTTTTATGGCTGCTTAATATTCCTTGGTATACCACATTTTTGTTTATCCATTCTCTGGTTAATGGACACTTGGGTTGCTTCCATCTTTTGGCATTTGTGAATAATGCATCTGTGAACACTGGTGTGCAAACACCTGTTCAAGTCACTGCTTTCAATTCTTTTAGGTACATATCTAGAAGTGGGATTGGTGGGTCATTTGGTAATTCAGTCATCAGTGAGTGGACAATATACCCACATCTTAGGGAATTAGGTTCTTATATTTAGGAATTTGATGTATTTTGAGTTAATTTTTGTATATGGTGTGAGGTAGGAATCCACCTTCATTCTTTCGCATAAGGACATCCAGTCTCCCCAGCAAATTTCCTTTTTTTTTGGTAAACGGTTTTATTTACCTACCATATGATTGTACCAATGCCGTCCTAAGTGTACAATCAGTGGCTCTTGGTATAACCACAGAGTTGTGCATTTACCACCACAATCAATTTGAAAACATTCTCATTACTCTGACAAAAAAAAAATCTCATACCTCTTATCCCCCATCATTGATGCTTAACTTTGGCATAGTACTTCTGTTACAACCAATGAAAGAATATTACAATGTTACTATTAACTATAGTCCTTAGTTTGCATTAATTGTAACTTTTCAATATACCATCCCCTTTTTAACACTTTGTAATAGTGACATACATTACTTCTAGCTCAAGTAAGAACTTCCTTGTATTTGTAAAATTAATCACAGCCATAGTCCACAACAGATTTCTCTGTTACATGGTTTAATCCTATAGCTTTCCTTCTAGTGACACGCATGACCCTAGAATTCCCATTTCAACCAACTCACATTCGACACTGTTAATTACATTTAGAGCATTGTGCTACCATCACTTCTATCCATTTCCAAACATTCAACCTTGTTAAAAATTCTATACACTTTAAACATCATCTGCCCATTCCCTATCCTCTTTTTATCTCCTTATACTCTAGATTTTAACTCCCAGAGTTTACTCATTATAATTAGTTCATATTAGTGACACCACATACTGTTTGTCCTTTTGTATCTGGCTTATTTCACTCAACATAATGTCCCCAAGGTTCAGTAATGTTGTTGCATGCATCAGGACTTCACTCCTTCTTAGAGCTGAATAATATTCGATCATACGTATATTCCACAGTTTGTTTATCTCCATTTATCAGTTTATGGACACTTGGATTGTTTCCATCTTTTGGCAACTGTGAATAATGCTGCTACGAACATCAGTGTGCAAATGTCTAATCGTGTCCATGTTTTCAGTTCTTCTGAGTATATACCTAATAATGGGATTGTCAGACAACATGGCAGTGCTATACTTAGCTTCCTGAGGAACCACCACACCGTGTTCCAAAATGTCTGCACCATTCTGCATTCTACCAGCAGTGAATAAGTGTTCCTATTTCGCTACATCCTCTCCAGCACTTGTAGTTTTCTGTTTGTTTTGTTTATTTTTATAATGGCCATTCTAGTAGGTGTGAAATGGTATCTCATTGTGGTTGTGATTTGCATTTTCCTAAAAGCTAGTGATGTTGATCATCTTTTCATGTGTCTTTTAGTCATTTGCATTTTCTCTTTGGAAAAGTGTCTATTCCAGTCCTTTGCCTATTTGTTAATTGGGTCATTTATCATTTTATTGTTGGAGGATTTCTTTATATTCTGGACATTAAACACTCATTATGGATACATGGTTTCCAAATATTTTCTCCCATTGAGTACACTGCCTTTGCATCTTCTTGACAAAGTCCTTTGAAGCACAAAAGTGTTCAGTTTTTAGGAGATTCCATTTATCTATTTCTTCTTTCATTGCTTGTGCTTTGGGTGTAAGGTCTAAGAAGCCACCTCCTACCACAAGATCTTGAAAATGCTTCCCTACATTTTCTTCTAGGAGTTTAATGGACCAATCGCTAATGTTTAGGTCTTTGATCAATTTTGAGTTAATTTTTGTATAAGGTGTGAGATATCCAGTTCTCTCAGCTCCATTTGTTGAAAAGACTGTTCTGTCCCAGTTGAGTGAACTCGGATGACTTGTCAAAAATCAATTGTCCATACCTCTCTCTCTCTAAGCCCACTTGGCAGGTAAACCCACTGCCCTCCCTGCTACGTGGGACATGACTCTCAGGAGTGTAAATCTTCCTGGCAATGTGGCACATGACCTCCAGGGATGAGTCTGGACCCAGCATTGTGGGATTGAGAAAATCTTCTGGACCAAAAGGAGGAAGCAAAATGAAACATAATAAAGTTTCAATGGCTGAGAGACTTCAAATGGAGTCAAAAGGTCACTCTGGAAGGTATTCTTATGCACTACAGACATCCCATTTTAGTCTTTAGTGTATTGGAATAGCTAGAAGGAAATACCTGAAACTGTCAAACTGCAACCCAGTAACCTTGATTCTTGAAGATGACCGTATAACTATGCAGCTTACACGGTGTGAATTTGTGATTGTGAAAACCTTGTGGCTCACACTCCCTTTATCCAATGTATGGACAGATGAGTAGAAAAATGGGAAAAAAATTATATGAAAAATAGGGGGGAATGGGGGATGGAATGTTTGGGGTGTTCTTTTTATACTTTTATTTTTATTCTTGTTTTTATCTTTTTTTTAGAGCAATGAAAATGTTTAGAAATTGATTGTGGTGATAAATGCACAACCATATGATGGTACTGTGAACAACTGATTGGACACTGTGGATGACTGTATGGTATGTGAATCTACCTCAATAAAACTGAAGTTTTAAAAAATCAATTATCCATAGATATGAGGGTCTATTTCTGAACTCTCAGTTTGATTCCATTGGTTAACATCTATCTGTTCTTATGCCAGTACTATGCTGTTTTGACCAGTGTAGCTTTGTAATAAGCTTTAAAGTCAGGACGTGTGAGTCTTCCAACTTTGTTCCTGTTTTACAAGATAGTTTTGGCTACCTGTGGCCCCTTAACCTTCCATAAATTTGATGACTGGCTTTTACATTTCTGAAAAGAAGGCTTGGAATTTTGATGTGGATTACCCCAAATCTGTAAATCACTTTGGATATAACTGACATTTTCACAACATTCAGTCTTCCATTCCTTGAAAAAGAATGATTTTCTATTTATTTCCTTCTATTATTTCTTTTAGCAATGTCTTGTAGTTTTCTTCGTACAAGGTCCTCTACATCCTTGGGTAGATTATTCAAGATTTTTGATTATTTTATTAGCTCTGATAAATGGGATTTTTTTTCTTGATTTCCATTTCAGATTGTTCACTACTAGTACATATAAATACCATTATTTCTGTGTGTTGATTTGGTACCCTGCCACTTTTCTGAATTTATTACCTTTAATAGCTTTGTTGTGTTGTGGATTTTTTCAGTATTTTGTGTATATAGGATTATGTCATCTACAAATAGGGAAAGTTCTACTACTCCCTTTCCAATTTGGATGACTTTTATTTCTCTTTCTTGCTTAATTACTCTGGTTACAATTTTCAGTACAATGTTGAATAACAGATGGCGACAGTGGGCATCCTTGTCTTTGTTCCTGATCTTAGAGGGAAAGCTTTGAGCTTTTCACCATTAAGTATGATCTTAGCCATAGGTTTTTCATGTATGTCCTTTATCATGCTGAGGAGTTTCCTTCCATTCCCAATATTCTAATTATTTTTTAAAAAGAACAGGTGCAGATTTTGTCAAAGGCCTTTTATGCATCGAGATGATCATGTGTTTTTTTCCTTCATTCTATTAATGTGATGTATTAATTTATTTTCTTATGTTGAACCACCCTTGCACACACTTGATCATGGTGTATAATTCTATTACTGTACTGTTGGATTTGGTATGCTAATAATTTGCCAAGAATTTTTGCATCTATACTCATAAGGCATATTGGTCGGTACTTTTCTTGTGGTTTGTATATTTATCTGGCTTTGGTATTAGGGTAATATTGGTCTCACAGAATGAGCGAGTGACTGTTCCCTCCTGTCCAATTATTTGGAGGGGTTTGAATATGGTATTATTCTTGAAACATTTGGTAAAATTCACCTGTGAAGTCATTGCTCCTGGGCTTTTCTTTGTTGTGAGATTTTTGATTACTGATGATATTTCTTTACTTGTTATTTGTCTCTTGAGCTCTTGTACTTCTTTTGTCAGTGCAGGGAGTTTGTGTGCTTCCAAGAATTTGTCCATTTCATCTAAGGTATCTAATTTGTTGGGGTACAGTTCATAGTATCGCCCCTTAATCCTTTTCATTTCTGTGGAGTCAGTACTAATGTTCTGCTTTCATCTCTGATTTTAGTTATTTGCATTTCCTCTCTTTTTTTCTTTGTCAGTTTAACTAAAAGTTTGTTGATTGTATTGATCTTTTCAAAGAATCAAAGTTTAGTTTTCTTAATTATCTCTAACTTTTTTTATTCTTTTATTTCCTATCCAATCTTTGTTATTTCCTTCCTTCTGCTTGCTTTGAGTTTAGTTTTTCTTTTTTATCCAGATCCTGTGATAAAGATTTTATCCAGATCCTTGTGAGGTCAGGTCTCTGATTTGAGTACTTTCTTCTTTTTAATGTAAGCATTTAGAGCTAGAAATTTCCCTCTCTCTACCTCCTCCGCTGCATCCCATTAGCTCTGGCATACAGTGTTTCCATTTTCATTTGTCTCAAGACAGTTCTAGTTTCCCCTGTGATTTCTTCTTTGACCCATTAGTTGGCTGAGTGTATAGTTTAATTTCCATAGATTTTTTAATATTTCCATTTCTCCCTTTGTTATTGATTTCTTACTTCAATGTTGTGGTGATATGATAAGATACATTGTATGATTTCAATATTTTTTAATTTTTCCATTCCTCCTTCTGTTACTGATTCCTAGAATCATTATGTTGTGGTAAAAGAAGATGCATAGTATTTACTGAAAATTGTTTCATGATTTAACATCTGGTTTAGGAGAATGACCCATGTGCACTAAAGAAGAATGTGTATTCTGCTGCTATTAGGTGAAGTGTTCTAAATATTTGTTAGGTCAAGCTTGTTTATAGGCTGCTTTGACTTAATTATTTGTTACACGGCTTTTGCTTTCTGCAAGATATTTCTCTCCCTTCAGGACTAATTCTGGAAGGGTGAGCCTGTAACAAGTTTCCGGGTTTAGTCTCTCAGGCTTCCACCTGATGGACTGATACTGACATACAAGCATGCCAGTATGTGCACAAGGTTTATTCTACTTCCCCTGGAACAGGCACAGGGACCCAGAAGGGAGCACAGGCTGGTTTCTGCACCATGCTGGAGAGGGGGCCAGGGAAGGGCTAGCAAGTGCACCAAGAGCTTCACCTACCATTTTCAAAGCCGCTTTCTCTTGATTTCATACTTGCCCATTTCTTCAACCCTTTAACTGTTTTTCCAGAGTTCTGAGGAAGAAGGCTCTAACAGATTGTCGTTCAAAGATTCTGTGGGGGAATGGTACCCTGTAGTGTCTTACACTGCAAACTTGCTCTGCTGGAAGCTTTTTCTTCTTAAATTCTTGTGGATAGTTTGTGTGTTTCTAGGAATTTGTGCATTTCATTTTGGTTGTTGGCACATAGATTTTCTTTTTGCCTCCCATCCTAGACTGAGTGCTGCAGAACCCAACAACCTGGAAACACAAATGGGCACATTAAAAAACGTCTCCTGCTTTCCCTAGCCACAGAACCAAGGGGACGTCCGGCAAGACAAACTTTAAGACAATAACTGCTTAACTCCAGCAAAAGAGTACAAAAACAAATCTATCTGGACCCTCACACCTGTCACTAAAGGTTGACTAAGGAACCCACCCCTGTCTAGTTCTGATGAGGTTCTGCTGGGGTGGTGTCAGAGTTAATGAGACCCTTCCTGCCCCGTGCTGGCATGGGAGACCACGTAGGGAGTCAGGACATCCACCACCACGAGTAGTTACAGGAAAACCCATCCTCTACGTACTGTAGTGGTGTCAAAGGAGATCTATTTGAGAGTTGGGGATTGAAATACCACCCAGCCATAATAAAGCCACCCCTTATAGTACCATGGAGGCCATGTGGGTGAAGTAAACAGGCATTCCTGTCCCTCTCAGCTAGGGAAGTATCAGTGGGATCTGGTAGGGAGAAAGATCTCGTACCATCATCTATAGCTAACAAGGTAGTGTACCTTTTGCCCTCTCAGAGCATGTCTCTCAGAAGAGGGCTGATGTAAAAGATTAAAACAAGATCTACAGTCACATGAAATAATAACCAAAATGTCCAGTTAAAACAGAAAATCCTTGTCATACAAGAACCAGTAAAATCTCAATTTAAAACGATAAAAGACAATCAACAGACACCAACATTAAGATGATGCAAATGTCAGCACTTCCTGACAAGGATTTTAAAATATCCATTATAAACATGTTTCAAACTAGCAATTATTAACAAACTTGAAGCAAATGAAAAAAAAAACACAAATTCTCAGCAAAGAAACAGAAGATATAAATAAAGAAGAACCAAAGAGAAATTTTAGAGAAATATTAGAAAAATATAACAGAAATAAAAAACAACTCATTGAAGGCCTCAATGGCAGAATGTAGAGGACAGAAGAAAGACTGAATGAACTTGAAGACAGAAGAACAGAAATTGCCCAATCTGAACAAGAGAAAGACACTGACTGGGGAAGAAAAAGAACAATGACTCAGGAATCTGTGTGATTGTAACAACTGATCTAACATTCTGTCACTGGAGACCTGGAAGGAAAGGAGAAAGAGGGTGAGGGTAAAAGCATTCAAAGAAATAATGGTGAAAATTTCAGATTTATCAACAAACACAACTATAGATTCAAGAAGCTGAATGAGGCAGAATAGTATAAACTCACAGAAATCCATGCCTAGACAAATCACAGTCAAACATCTGAAAACGAAAACAAAGAAAAAATCTTGAAAGAAGCAAGGGAGAAACACCTTACCTATAGAGGAAAAGCTATTTGAATAACAGTAAGTGTCTCATCAGAAATCACGGATGCCAGAAAGAAGTGGCACAATGTATTTCACGAAGTGCTGAAAGAAAAGATCTGTCAGCCCAGAATTCTATATCCAGCTAAAATACCCTTCAAAAATGACAGGTAAATCAAGAAATTTTCATATACAGGAACTAAGATGGGTTACAGAATAGGTTTTCTTGTTGCTAGCAGAACTTCTCTAAAATGTCTAAACAAAGTTTTCTAAACAGAATAGAATGATAAAAGCAGGAAGAAAAAGCAAAAGAACAAACAAAAATATGAGTGACTCCAACAGACTTTCCTTCTCCTCTTGAGTTTTCTAAATGATGTCTGACGGTCGAAGAAAAGATTATAACGTTGTCTGATGTAGTTATAAATGCATGTAGAGAAAACACTTAAGGAAACTACATTATACATAGGTGAGAGAAAAGGATCTAAAGGGAAGTAAGATTTCTACAGTTTACATGAACTGAAAAAATGATGACATCAACAGAATGTGGGAAGTTATGAATATATAATGTGACACTTGGAGCAACTACTGAAAAAGCTATATAAAAAATACAATAAAAATCGCCTACACTAAAAACACCTATAACTATTAAGGAAAGAGAATTAGTGAAAATTAAAAACTCACAAAAAAAGAAATCTCCAGGCTCAGTTGGTTTCACTGGAGAATTCTATCAAATATTTAAGACACAATTTCATTCAGAAAACAGAAAACAGAAAAAGAGTGAACACTTTGACATATTTTTTTTCTAGCTTTTTATTTTGAAATAACTCCAAACTTGCAGGAAAGTTGCAAAAATAATTAAAAAAACAATACACAGAACTCCAATATATACCCCTCACCCAGATACCCAGACTTAGCAACTTTGAGAATTTTATGACATTTACTATATCTATCTATCATCTATCTGTCTGTCCATTTATTATCTAAACATTGAGAGCAGGCTGCATACATCATGCTTCTCTATCTCTTAACACTTCCATATACAGCGGTACCTCAGTGCAACTGCTTTGAAATGCATCAATTTTGGTACGCGACACATTCTGATGTGAAAATTTTGTCCTAGTACTTGTTGTTTTTTTGGTACTTGAGCGCAAGCGTCAGTTGTCTCATGACTGGCTACCCTTTTCAGCCAAAACAAAGGGTCACACATTAGTCACGCACTACTCTTGCCCTGTGCACACACCCTTGTGGTCTTCTCTTAGCTTCAGTGGTCATTTTGTGTATTTTTGTGCTTTTTTTTTTCATCATGGATCCTAAGCAGTGAGAGTACTGAGCAGAAAAGAAAATTACTTCACACCACCATTGAGCAAAGAAAATAACAGGCAAATATGAGAGCAGTATTTGCATTACTTGCTAGGGAATACGTATGCATAGAACAATGGTCTCCACCATCATTAAGAATAAAGAAGTGATAAAAAAGGCTGATGCTGAGGAGTTAGTGGGGGAACACTGTGAAGAGCTCAACACTGAGGAGAAGCAGGAACTACAGAAGGAGCAGCAACAAGAGGTGGCTAAAGAGATTTCTTCAGGTGAGGAGGAGATAAGTTCTATGATAAAAGAAATGTGTGCAAAATGAGCAGAAGTTCAAAACTTTGTGGAGAAGTACCATCCAGACAAAACTCTGACAAGCAGAAATATGAATTTATTAAATGACCAAAGAATTTCACAAAGAGTGTGACAAAGAGTGTGTCAGAGCCTGTGGTGCAAGTTGAAAGAAGGCAGAAAAGAGAAAGCACACCTGAAGTGCAAGTGCCTGATGTTCTATTGGAGGGGACTCTCCTTCTAATCAACAGTCCATGTAACCTCTCCTCCTCACCACTCTCCTCCAACCATCCCATTAGGCCATGGACTCTTCTCAGTACAGGTAAACTGAAGTTTTTATCTTATTTAATCTAAGTAATTATAAATTTTTAGGTTTATTTCTCATGTAAAGGAATGATATACAACCATATCTTTTTATATATTGCCTTAAAATGTGCATTATCTTTGGTTTGGGAACACATTAAATTTATTTACATTATCCCTTGCAGGAAACGTTTGTTTGGTACTCTTCACACCTCCTGGAATCAATTAACAAGGAGTACTGAGGTACAACTGTATATATTAGTAGTGTTAATTACATTAACAATGTTGTGCTAACATCACCATCATTCATCAGTAAAACTTTTCTATCATTCCAAATAGAAATTCTGCATTAATTAATCTTTTTAAAAGATAGAATGTTTAAACGTTATAATGCTATACACATGTGGTCTTCTATACATTTTTATTTTTAAACTGTAGAACCAGGTGCCATACATTTGTAGCAGTTCATACAAAAACTTATTTATATTTGTAGTGTTAACTGGTGACATACATGACTTTAAACAACTGTTTTCAAATTCACCTACAATTCAGCACAATTACTTACATTCCTGTGCCAGTCTGAATGTATTATGTCCCCCAGAAAAAGCCATATTCTTTGATGTAGTCTGGTGGGGCAGACATAATACTGGTGATTAAGCTGGAACCTTTGAATTACGTTGTCTGCATGGAGATGTGCTCCACTCAGCTGTGGGTGGTGACTCAGGTGGGATACTCCCATGGAGGCATGGCCTCACCCATTCAGGGTGGGCCTTGATCAGTGGAGCCATATAAACGTGCTGACTCAGAGATGGAACTCAGTGCAGCTGTGAGTGATGTTATTTGAAGAGGAGCAAGCTTGCTAGAGAGGAACGTCCTGGGAGAAAGCCGTTTTGAGGCCGGAGCTTTGGCGCAGACGCCAGCTGCCTTCCCAGCTAACAGAGGTTTTCCGGAAGCCATTGGCCATCCTCCGGTGAATGTGCCCGGTTGCTGATGTGTTGCCTTGGACGCTTTGTGGCCTTAAGACTGTAACTGTGTAGTAAAATAAACCCCCGTTTTATAAAAGCCTATCCACCTCTGGTGTTTTGCATTCTGCAGCATTAGCAAACTAGAACAATTCCCAACAATGAACTACCATCATCACTACCCATTGCGAAACTTGACTTTGACATATTGTATGAAGCCAATATTGTTACAAAGCCAGACACAGAGAGTACAAAAAAACTGTATAGAGATCAATATTATATAAAAAGAATTATACACCATGATGAAGTGCGGTTTATTCCAGGGGATGGTTCAATATGAAAAAAAAAAAATCAATCTATTTCATCAACCAAATTAGCAGACTAAAGAAGAAAAGAGGTGATACTGAGGCAGAAAAGCATTTGACAAAATTAAATAAAATTAAAAACACTCAGCAAATGAGGAATAGAGGGGAACATCCTCAACTTGATAGAGTATCTATAAAAATCCTAGAGCAAACATCATAGTTAATGATGAAAGACTGAATGCTTTCCTCCTAACATCAGAAAGAAGGTAAGGATGCTTGCTCTCATGATTGCTATTCAACACTTTACTGGAAATTTTTGACAGTGCAATATGGCAAGAAAAGGAAATAAAAGTCATATATATTGGAAAAGAACCTCCCAGAACTAATAAGTGAGTTCAGCAAGGTCAGAAGATAAGAGCTCAACATGCAAAAATCAACTATAAGCCAACTCGGCAGGTAAACTCATTGCCCTCCCCTCTACTTGGTACATGACTCCCAGGGGAGTAAATCTCCCTGGCAATGTGGGACATGGCTCCTGGAGAGGAGCCTGGCCCCAACATTGTGGGAATGAGAAAGGTTTCTTGACCAAAAGAGGGAAGAGAAATGAAACACAAAAATTTCAGTGGCTGGGAGATTTCAAATGGAGTTGAGAGGTCATTCTGGAGGCAACCCTAATGCATTATACAGATATCCGTTTTCAGATTTTAGTTTATTAGAATAGCTAGAAGGAAATATCTGAAAAATGTTGAATTGCAATCCAGTATCCTTGATTCTTGAAGACAATCATATAACTACATAGCTTCTATGGTGTGAATGTATGATTGTGAAAACCTTATGGCCCAGAATCACTTTACCCAGTGTATGGAAAAATGAGTAGAAAAATGGGGACAAAAAGTAAATGAATAATGGGGGGGAGGGGTATGGGATGTTTTGGGTGTTCTTTTTTATTTTTATTCTTATTTTTATACTTGGAGCAATGAAAATGTTCAAAAATTGACTGTGGTGATGAATGCACAATTATATGATGATACAGCGAACAACTGTTGTACACTTTGGATGACTGCATGGTATGTGAATATATTTCAATAAAATTACATTAAAATCAATTATATTTCTATATACTAGCAACAAATACATGGAAACAAAATTTAAAAATATAATACAATTAATAAAAAATGAAATATTTAGGTGTAAATCTTGTAAAAACATACAGTACTTATGTAATGAAAACTATAAAACAACTGATGAAAGAAACTGAAGAAGAGAAGCACCTGGAGAACCTGAAAAACGAGAAGCCAGAAGCTGAAAGCAATGAAACCCAGGAGAAAAGGACCAGCTTCTGCCAGTCAGGTGCCTTCCTATGTGACAGAGGTGTCCCAGATGCCAACAGCCTGTCTTCAGAGTCCAGGTATCATCCTGCTGATGCCTTGAGTTGGACATTTTCATGGCCTAAGAACTGTAAATTATAAGTTAATAAATCACCACTGTAAACAGCCAGTCCATTTCTGGTATATTGTATTCCGGCAGCTTCAGCAAAATGAAACATCATCTGAATTGATGCGAAAAGGCATTTGACAAAATTCAACACCCCTTCTCAATAAAAACACTTAGAAAATGAGGAATAGAAGGAAACTTCTCCAATATGAAAAAGGGCATATATGAAATACCCATTGCTAATGTCATACTGAATGGTGAAAGACTGAAAGCTTTCCTTCTAAGATCAGGAAAAAGACAAGGATGATCATTGTTACCACTGTTATCCAACACTGTACTGGAAGTTTCTGCCCAAGCAATTAAGCGAGCAAAAGAAGTAAAAGTCATCCAAATTGGAAAGGAAGAAGTAAAACTTTCCCTATTTGCAGATGACATGATCCTATATGCATAAAATCCTGAAAAAAAAATCCACAACAAAGCAAACAGAGCTAATAAACCAATTTGGCAAAGCGTGGGATACAAGATCAACATGCAAAAATCTGTATTGTTCTATATACTAGTAATGAACAACCTGAAGAAGAAATGAAGAAAACATTTCCATTTACAATAGCAACCAAAGAATCAAGTATCCAGGAATAAATGTAACCATGGATGTAAAGAATTTACATGCAGAAAACTACAAAACATACTAAAAGAAATCAAAGAAGACCTAAATAACTGAAAGGACATTACATGTTCATGTATTAGAGAACTAAATCTCATTTGGATATCAATTCTACCAGAAGCGATTTACAGACTCAATGCAATCCTAATAAAAATTCCAAAGGCCTTTTCTGCTGAAATGGAAAACTCATCATCAGATTTATATGGAAGATTAAGGAACCCCTTACAGCCAACACAATCTTGAAAAAGAATGAAGTTGAAAGAGAAACACTACCCAATTTTAAAACTTATTCCAAAGCTACAGTGGTCAAAAATCATGGTACTAGCACAGAAGGGCCGATATATAAACCAGTGAAATCGAACTGAAAGTTCAGAACCAGATCCTCATGTCTATGATCAATTTACTTTTGAGAAGGGTGCCAAGTCCACTCAATGGGGAAAGTGTAGTCTCTTCAACAAATGGTGCTGGGAAAATTGGGCATCCTTATGCAAAAGAATGAATGTGGACCACTACCTCACACAATATATAAAAATTAAGAACAAAGACCTACATATAAGAACCAGGACTATAAACTCCTAGAAGAAAACACAGAGAGACATTTTTGGGATCTTGTGTTAGGAAATGGTTTCTTAGACTTTACACCGAAAGCAAGAGCAACAAAAGAAAAATGGGACTGTAACAAGATAAAAAAATTGTGTCCATCTATGGACTTCATCATGAAAGTAAAAAGACAACCTACATAAAGGGAGAAAATATTTGGTTACCACATATCTGATATGGGTTTAATATCCACAATATATACAGAAATCTTACAATTCCATAACAAAAAGACAAACACACCCCTATTTAAAAATAGGCTAAAGACTTCAATAGACATTCCAAAGAAGATATATACAAAGAGAAAAGACACATGAAAAGAAGCTCAACATCATTTGCCATTAGGGAAGTGCACATCAAAACCACAAAATGTCATTTCCCACTCACTAGAATAGTTACTATTATACAATGGAAAAGTACAAATGTTAGAGAGGATGTGGATTAACGGACACACTTATTCACTGTCGGTAAGAATGTATTAAAATGGTGCAGCCACTGTGGAAAACAGTTTGGCAGGTCATTAGAAAGTTAAGTACAGAATTACCATATAACCAGGCAACCCCACTGCTAGGTATATGGAATTTTGATTAGGATTGCATTATAGGTATATAAAAGATTGTAAAGCAGGGACTTAAACAGATACTTGCACACTGATGTTCACAGTGCCATTCTTCACAACAGCTAGAAAATGGAAGCAACCCAAGTATTCATTTACACATGAATGCATAAACAAAATGTGGTGTATACATATAATGGAATATTATTCAGCCCTAAAAAGGAATGAAGTTCTGATACATGCTACTACATATACGAATCTTGAAGACATCATGTTGAATGAAGTAAGTCAGACACAAAAGGACAAATACTGTATGATCTCACTGTTATTTTCAAAACCTACAATGTCTCTAAAATATACCAAAAAGTGAATTTTACTGAATATAAATTTAAAAATTAATTTTATAGAATATCTACACATATAGAAAATATTTCCTACCTCACATTAGTTTCATCATTAAATTCTTCAGCCCACTTCTTCCTTGATTGTGCTGTAGTTGAACCATCTAAATGGTAATAGTCGATGTTTCGGAGCCACTTCCCTTCACCTAAAAGTTGAAGAAAACAAAAATGGATTTGAGATGATGTTCCACTGGGAGTAGATTTCCCTCCTTGCTCACTGTTTAAAAGTTGATTATATAATAAATGCTCCATTTGAGTAGCAAAATATATACATTTTAAAATCAAAGGGCAAGTAATTGCATTATAAATAAATTTCCTCAGATTTCTTTCAAATACATATTAAACAACACAGGTTTAAAACTACTTCATCTACATGTGAATTTCCAAAAGCACAACCATTTCTTGAAGGGTTTCTTTGGTTACAATCCTTAAAATGACAATAGATTATGCAAAAAGTTGTATCTTGGTCATAAAGCTTGCTTTTAATTAAATCAGTAAGGAGCCAGGGTTTTCCCCTTCTTATAAACCACCTGATAACGATCAGCTAAAAATCAGAGAAACAGAAGGCTTTATTCATTCAATGAACAAATTTTTACTGAAAGCATATTATGTGCCAAAACGTATTTATGTGTGTAAATATATGAGTGTATGTATGTATGTATGTATATATGCTTGTGATTTTAAAAGCTAAAGAGTGATCAGATATGTCAGCTTTTTGACAGTGTGGAAGACTGACTTATGTACCCCAGAAAAAAATCTTGTTTTTAATCTTACCTATTCCTGTGTGTGTAAACCCACTGTAAACAGGACCTCTTGAATATGTTATTTTTAGTTAGGGTACAGCCCAATTGAATGTGATCTGGTGTTAATCCTATTACTGGAGGCTTTAGGAAGAGAAAGTCAAGGGGAGGAGCAGAAGCTGAAAGTCAACGGAATCGGAAAGAAAGAGGATGTCACTATGTGAAATGCCACGTGACAGAAAAGCCAAGGGATTGCCAGCACCAAACACCATAATGCCACAGTCTTCAGCTAGAAAGCATTGTCTTGCTGACACCTCGATTTTGAACTTCTCCTAGCCTCAAAACCATAAGCCAATAAATTCCAATTGTTTAAGTGTGGTATTTTTCATAGCAGCCAGAAAACAAAGACAGACAATGAAATGAAATGTCATCCAAGGCTTGCATTGTCACTAAAATACCAAGGAATTAAATGCTTAAGACAGTTTCACATTTATTACACATAGTTTCCACTCCAATTCTTTATTGGAAAACAGATTATTCCCAAGCAAACTTCATTAACATCATGCTCTAGATTTACTATAAAAACAAACAGACAAAACTGGGACTTACGTCTGTTAGCAAACTTATTTCAGTTAAGTAGGCTGGTTTAAAATAAAGAGATGCTGTTTCACATGTGTGGTTCTTTCTCATATCTTTACTTATATTGAAAGCCTAGAATTTCCTTCTGAAAATTCAGTAATGTCTAAGAAATCATTTCATTTATTTATGATTTTTATTTCTTTCAAGTGGGGAAATAAGACATACAGAGCTAGGGGGGAAAAGACTGAGATAGAAGATTAGATAAAAATAATTTAAGAGGCAGGGGTCACATCTGTGTTAATTCATTTGACAAGATAATTGTTAAAGCAAATATGCTAATCATACATGAGTGAAAATGGTATGAATAATTCAGAAAGCATTTCAACATACTTTTCTGTGGAAATACAAAAGAACAATCTCATACCATCTCCACAAATCCAACACTTAAGACCTGATAGAGTCAGTATAAATTAGTACTGAAGTACACAGACTTTGGAGTCCAAAATTCCCTGAGTTTGATCCCAGTTTCACCATTTACTAGCATTTTTACTTAGGGCAAAAAATATATCTTGGGCTTTCATTTCTTTACCTGTAAAAATGAGGATAATTACAGTACCTGTTTCATAGGTTGTTGTGAGGATTAAATGAATTAATATGAGGAAAAAATACTTAGAACAGTGGCACATATTAACTAAGTTCAATGAGTAATTGATGTTAACACCTACGATGTCATATCAAATTATACCTATTTCTATTACAACACATATATGTTTGATCCCTCTCTATAGCATGAATTTCTTTAGTATCCCCTGAAGCTAGCTCAGTGTCCAGTAAGTAGTAGGAAGTACTCAAAAAGTAAACCAAATTGGTTAATAAAAAGAAATGTTTGCTGACAACACTTTATACAATTAAAAATAAACTAGGAAGTATATGAAAAAGTGTTCAACCTTACTAGTGATCAGAAAAATACAAATGAAAACAATTAGAATTGCTTTTACCCATTAAAGATGCAGAAAATATAATACAGTATTGTAAGTATATAGTAATTGATGGTGGTACCATAAATTGACATAACTTTTTTTTAATATATGCTTTCAGATAATGAAGGACTACCAGAATAACTGAGTTTGCTAACAAAATTAACATATAATAGAAAAGTACATTTAGAGTAAGATTATACTTAAGAACAGTCAAATCAAGTACTACACTGTGCCCCAAAATGCCATGTTCTTTGATGCAATCTTGTGGTGGGGGGTGTTGATTAGGTTGGAATCTTTTGATTGAGTGATTCTATGGAGATATGAATCAACTGTGAGTGAAACGTTTGATTGGATAATTTCCATGGAGGTGCTACCCCACCCATTCAGGGTAGGTGTTAAATTAAATCACTGAAGTGGTATAAGAGTTCACAAACAGAAGGACATCAGAGCAGCTAAGCGGTCCAATCCCACCCTATTTTTAACACCTTGCAAGGTTGACATTCCTTTGTTCTCCCTCGTGGAAAAACATCTGTACATTTTTTCACAATCATTGAGCACTCTAAGTTTCATTGAGTTATGCAAGCCCAGTGTTTATCTTTCCTCTTTCCTTCTGGTGTCCCACATGCTCCTAATCTTCCTCTTTCAACCATACTCACAGTCATGTATGTTCAGTGTACTTACACTGCTGCGCTACCATCACCCAAAATTGTGTTCCAAACCTCTCACTCCTGTCTTTTCCTATCTGTCTGCAGTGCTCCCTTCAGTATTTCCTGTAGAGCGGGTATCCTGTTCACAAATTCTGTCATTGTCTTTTTGTCAGAGAATACTTTAAACTCTCCCTCATATTTGAAGGACAGTTTTGCCAGATACAGGAGTCTTGTTTGGAGGTTTTTCTCTTTCAGTATCTTAAATATATCATACCACTGCCTTCTTGCCTCCATGGTTTCTACTGAGAAAGCCGCATATAGTCTTATCAAGCTTCCTTTGTATCTGATGGATCGCTTTTCTCTTGCTGCTTTCAAGATTCTCTCTTTGTTTTTGATGTTTGATAATCTGATTACTAAGCGTCTCGGCATAGGTCTATTCTGATCTATTCTGTTTGGGGTATGCTGCGCTTCTTTGATCTGTAATTTTATGTCTTTCATAAGAGATGGGAAATTTTCATTGATTATTTCCTCTATTATTGCTTCTGCCTCTTTTTCCTTCTCTTCTCCTTCTGGGACACCCATGACACATACATTCAAACATTTCATGTTGTCATTCAATTCCATGAGACATTGCTTGTATTTTTCCATTCTCTTCCCTGTTTTTTTTGTGTGTAGGATTTCAGGTGTCTTTTTCTCCAGTTCCTGAGTGTTTTCTTCTGCCTCTTGAGATCTGCTGTTGTATGTCTCCCTTGTGTCTTTCATCTCTTGTGTTGTGCCTTTCATTTCCATAGATTTTGTCAGTTGTTTTTTGAACTTTCTATTTCTACATTATGTTTGCCCAGTGTTTTTATTATACGCTTCATCTCTTTTGCCATATCTTCCCTAAACTTTTTGAATTGGTTTAGCATTAGTTGTTTCAATTCCTGCATCTCAATTGAAGTGCAAGTTTGTTCCTTTGGGCCATAACTTTGTTTTTCTTAGGGTAGGCTGTAGTTTTCTGTTGTCTAGGCATCTAGTTTCCTTGGTTACCACACTCAGGTTTTCCTAGACCAGAATGGGCTCAGATCTCAGAATGGGGCAATATTCAGTTATCAGGTTTCCCTGAGGGTGTGTCTGAGAAGACTGACACACCCTGTGAGGCCTCTAGCCCCTGTGCTTTTCCTAACCTGCCCAGCAGGTGGTGTCTGTTAGCCTGTCACTCCTGACTGGCATAAGGAGGTGTGGCCTGCTTAGTTTCTGTTTTGGCTGTTTTCTCCCAGACTCTGGGGTCTGGTTCTGAATGGGGGAATGGTAGTAGGGCTGGGTACCCTCCTTCTTCTTAGGGAAGATGCACCCCTTAGGGAGTGATCATCAGCATTTAGATAGGTTCTTTGTCTCTCTGACTCTGCTATCTCCTCCCTTGTCTGTATCAGAGCACTGTGAAGTGGAAATGGCTGTGGCTTTTTCCACTGAGCTGCCCAGGTTGAGAGAGAAAAAGGGACAGAAAGCCCCACTTCAGGGCCAGTCCATGCCACCCCCCATCTTCACATGCCAGCCAGAGATAGCACCTGGTCCTCTGGGCTCCCACTCCCGGGACAGAGAAGTCCTCTGGCTCTTTAAGGCCAGTCATCACTAAAAGCGTCTGTCTGCTTGTTGGGGAATTGTAGCTTGTATTGAGCAGTCCACATTTGTTAATTAAAACCCCAGTTGGAGCTGGACTGAGGTACACTCGCTTGTTCAGAGAGTACTGCTCTCTATAACAGCGAGGTTTTGCAGTTCGGGCTGCCATGGGGAGAAGGGGCTCCCGGCTCGGGTCCACAGTTTTTACTTAGAGATTTTATGCTGCAATCTCAGGCATTCCTCCCAATCCAGGTTAGTGTACAATGTGTGAACAGTCACAGTTGTCCCCTAGCAATTATTCCAGATTATTTACTAGTTGTTCCTGGTTGTTTATTAGTTGTTTCAGAGGAATTAACTAACTTCCACTCCTCTCTATGCCACCATCATCTTGGTCTCCAGTGAGCAAGTTTTAATAATTAATAATAAATGCAGATTTTAATGAGAAATGGACAAAATTACCATGTGATGTGAAACATACTCTGGGAACAAAAGTTTTGGACTCATCTGACTCCCGTCTCTCCCTCTCAAGCCCAATATCTAATCCAGTAAATCCTACTGACCCTAATTACAGTATATAAGAGGGTAGGTCAATCAGTTCTCAGTAACTCCACTGCATCTGCGCCAAGCACTATCAGTTCTTGCCTATGCTACTGAAATAGCAACCGTTAACTAAGCTCCCTCACACTCTTGCCCCATGTGGTCTAGTTCAAAAGAGCTTCCCAAGTCATTCTGTCAAAATTAAAGTCAGATCACATCACTCTTCCGTTCATAAACCTCAAAGAGCTCACCTCAGCGTAAAAGTCAGAGTCCATTGATGTCATACAATGCCTGATATAAAATTATCTACTGAACTTCATCCCCTTTCCCCTTTGCCCCTTCACTTATTGGCCTCAGACAGACAGGAGTTCATGCTGTTCTTTACTTGTTCATTTCTAATAGCTTCTCCACTTGTTGTTCCCTCTGCATGGAATGTTCTTCCTCTAGTTATCTGCATGGCCCACGCTTCTTTCATATCTCTCTTACATGTTACCTAATAAGTAAACTTTGCCCCACCCCACCCCCCAACAGCTCCCATTCAGAGGGCAATTTTCCCAGGAAGAGCATGACAAGAACATTTCTCATCCTCCCCCCAGCTACCTATAGCTGAGGCTAAGTTCCCAGGAAGTACAGGGGAGAGGTAACAGATGCTCCACCTGAGGCACATTACCACTGATAATAGTGGGCCCTAATGGCCCTTGTCCGGCATATAAGGCAGTGGGGTGGTTCCACACTGGAAGAGGCAAGAGAAGCCTTGAGGCTACTGCCAACCTGCTCTCCCCATACAGTGTACTCAGCTAGATTTCCTAGAGGAAATCTCTAGGTCCTCATGTTCAGAACCCTGGGTCATAGATTTTGCCTGTAAAGAGAAGCAAAGAACCAGGAAAGATAACTGAGAAGAACACACCTGAGGTCAGAACAAACCTCAAAATCCTAAAAACCAACCTGGGTAATTATCACTTCAAAGGAGCCTGAATTTGATGGGTTTAGTGTGTAGAGCAATTTATGCCTAAGGGCTCTGTTGAAAACAATAGAACAATCAGCTCATAATTAGTGGAGTTTACAATATAGGTTAGCTCAGGGAAAGAAAAGAGCCCTGCCAAAACCACTTTACTCCTGAGTGACTGTGGGGAATATCCAAGGCTCATACAAGGCTAAGAGGCAACATCAGAGGGGCAACACTGGAGGCTTAACACTACAGGAGGTAAGGAACCCACCACTAAAATAATCTAACCACTCACTAAACAAATAAGCAAGTAACAATAACAAACCCTAAATGGGTGACCAGTAGTATGTTGTCTACAATGCTCAGTTTCAAACAAAAAGTTACAAGACATGAAAATAAACAGGATGGATGAAACTTCCAGGGAAGATGGTAGAGTACGGAGCTCCAGGACTCACTCCTACTCTAAAACATCTAGTACACAGGAAGGAACTGTCTGAAACAACTATTCTGAGGCTCTGGAATACAGTGGAACACTGTACAGCACCTAGGGAAGAGCGGGAGGTGAGGCTAAGAAACTACAGTAAAGAACTTTGAGTAGCTCGCTCTCAAGCAGATGCCAGTAACCATCTTCAACTCTCGACATGTGCCACTTCAGGGTATGGTCCGTGGCTGGCTGCTGCAGACAGAAAGTGACGTGGAAGCCCTCTTCCCCAAGAATGGGGTGCAGGAGTGTGGGAGATAAGGCAGACCACATATCATGGATTTTGATCAGCGAATTCAGATCGCTGGGTCCCAGCTCTCAGCTGCTGTTTCAGCCCACCCTGGAGAGGGAAGGCTGTGGACACTGTTTCAATCCCATTCCAGACAGGGGCACAAGTAGTGAATGTTTAAAGACAGGGTAGGTCCGTAGAACTGCAGGGAATAGTTTGCTGAAGGGCACCATCTGCTGTCCAGGCCAGGAAAGTTTAGCTTCAGGGACTCATCAAAAAGGCTTATGGTGTCTTTCCTGCCCCTCTCCCCAGGTCTCCTTGGGGCTGGTCTGTGTCCCCTTAATGGATCCCTGGTCCTGTATGGGCTGGGAAATAATGACTTACAAAAGTCCTCTCCAGGGTGACACTCTCAAGAATTTGCCCTCCAGGCAAAAGTAGCTAGAGGCAACAAAAGAAGTGCCAAAAAAAAGAACAGAAGCCAAAAACAAACAAACAAAGAAAAAGAACAGATCAAGATTCCAGGAGAAGGAACTGAGGAAAGGAAGCTCTTTCCAGGGAGTAAAACAATTGCACAAATAGCACAATCTTAAACACTGTACCACATATCCAGCACAAGAAACAGAAGAGCTGGAAAAAAAATCTGATCAGTTAAACATGGGCAATTCTGAAGTTCTAGAGTAGGTTGAATGAAGTGCCAAAAAGAGCCTTGACACAAACCCAATCAAAAATAAAACCCAAGCAAGAGAGAGTAACTGACCTTTAGCATAAACTCATCAAGATAATAAGATGCCTAGATACCAGTGAAAAATTATGAGACATACTAAGAAGCAGGAAAATATGGCCCAGACAAAGGAACATATTAAAACTTCAGAGGAGATGCAGAATTTGGAACAATTAATCAAAGATGTCCAAACAAATCTTCAAAATCAATTCAAGAAGATGAAGGGAAATCAGAGTAAAGAGATAAAGGATTTCAAGAAGCCACTGGGTGAGCATAAAGAATAATTTAAAAGTATACAAAGAAACATAATAGAAATTATGGGAATGAAAGGTACAATAGAGCAGATGAAAAATACATTACAGACACCCACCAGGAGAGCTGAACAGGGAGAAGAAAGAATCAGTGAACTAAAAGATAGAACAAACAAAATCTTGCAGACAGAAAAAGAGAAAAAAGAATGGAAAAAAATTGAGCAAGATCTCAGGGATGTGAATGACAGCATGAAGCACACAAACATAGGCATCATGGGGGCACCAGAAGGAGAAGAGAAAGGAAAAGGGGCAGAAAAAACGTTTGAGGAAATAATGGTGGAAATTTTCCCAACTCTTATGAGAGGTATAGATACACAGGTCCAAGAAGCCCAACGTACTCCAAACAGAATAAATGCTATTTAGACATATGCAGAGACACATACTCCGAATAACAAATGTTAAACATAAAGAGAGACTCCTGAAAGCAGTGAGAGAAAAGTGATTTCGTCACGTACAAGGGAACCACAATAAGACTAAGTTCCTATTTCTAATCAGAAACCATGGAGACAAGAAGGCAGTGGTATAGCATGTTTAAGGTACTGAAAGAAAAAAACTGTCTGGCAAGAATTCATTATACAGGCAAAACTGTCCTTCAAAAATGAGGGAGTTCAAAATATTAAAAGATAAACAGAGTACGTCAACAAAAGACTGGCCATACTACAAATATTAAAGGGAGTTCTGCAGGCTGAAAAGAAAAAGACAGGACAGCGAGGCTTGATGTAGAGTGTAGAAATGAAGATTATCAGTAAGTATAAACAAAAGGATAAAAAGAGAGACAAAAATAAGATATGACAAGTAAAAACTCGAAGGATAAAATGGTTGAAGTACTGCCTTTACAGTAATAACAATGTATGTTAACGGATTAAATTCCCCAATCAAGAGACACAGAATGGCATACTGGATAGAAAGGTATGATCGAATTACATCCTGTCTACAAGAGACTCACCTTAGACAGACACAAACAGGTTGAAAGGTTGGAAAAAAATATTCCACACAAACAGTAAGCAAAAAAGAGCTGAGGTAGCTATACTAAAATCTGCCCAAAGAGATTTTAAACACAATACTGTGATAAGGGACAAAGAATGACACTATATATTAATAAAGGGGCAAGCCACCAAGACAAAATAACAATCATAAATATTTATGAACCTCAGCAGGGTGCCACCAAATACAAGAGGCAAACCCTGGCAAAACTGAAGGGATAAACAGGCATCTCTACAATAATGGTTGAAGGCTTCAATACAACACTCTGATCAATAAACAGAACATCTAGACAGAGGATCCATAAAGACACAGAGAATTGAATAATACGATAAATGAACTAGAACTAAAAAACATACACAGAATATTACACCCCAAAACAGCAGGATATATATATTCTTCCCAATTGCACATGGATCATTCTCCAGGATTCAGCACATACTGGGTCACAAAACAAGTCTCAATGAATTCAAAAAGAATGAAATTATACAAACCACATTTTATGACCATAATTTTGGCTGACTATGACGATGCACAGGAAGCCCGCAGTTTCAGCCCCGCCCAGTCAGATGCTGCCAGGCTCCAGGGGGTAAACAGCATCTGAGGACAAGTAAATCTCCAAACAGTGCCATCTACTGGAAAGGCCAGAAAGGGCAGGGGAATTCCAGGGATTTTCAGAGCCACACCAGACCTTATTCCAGCCCCATTGGAGCTGGTTTACAGGCCCCCAAGGGAACTCGGCCCTGTTTTGGCTGAGAAATATGGACAACCCAAGAGTCAAAGCAATGCCCTAAAACAAACCAAGGTCTTGCTGGCCAGCAAAAAGAACAGCATTTCTGGGCTGGCTGATGGCTAAATGAGTTGAACCTCTCAGTCTCCCAACCCAAGGTCTTTCCATGTGGGAACCTGGAAATCACCAGATACGCTGTACAAACAGGCAGGCTCTCAACCAAGGTATACAGTGTCCACACCCTACCCTAGGAGTAGGTGGCTTCCATGGCACAGAGACCTGTGGCTTTAACTGGATTGTGACCAGCTTGAGTCCCAGCCCAGTAACAACAGCCATCAGGGAGAGGAGGAATTGTGGGGAAGAGGTAGCCCAAGAGCATCATCTGCTGGGAAGACAGGGCAAGTGCAGTCTGGGAAACTGCTTTTCTGCTCAGCCCTGGATGGACATCTGAAATGGACTGCACCTACTATGTGAAGAACTGGTCTTTGTTTGGCTGGGAATTACTGACAAACCAAGTGCCAAAGGAGACATACAACGAAAATCAAAGCAACTACAAAATTTTAGATGAGCAAGGGAAATCAACGTTCAAGATAACCTTATCAAGATAATAAAATGCCAAGAAAACAGCAAAAAATCACAAAGCACATGAAGACGCAGGAAAATATGGCCAGGCCAAATTACCAAATTAAAAAGCCGGAGGAGAAACAGAATTTGGAAAAATTAATCAAAGATCTTCACACAAATCTACTAAATAAATTAAACGAGTTGGCAAAAGGGATAAAGGATATGAAGAAGACATTAGAAGAGCAGTACAAAAGGATCTGAAAGAATAAACAGAAAAACAGCAGATCTTACAGAAATGAAAGATACAGTAGACCAAATTAAAAATTTACTAGACACAAACAGCAGCAGACCTGAAGAGGCAAAAGAAAGAATAAGCAAACTAGAGGTCAGACAACTGAATTCAAACGTACAACAGAACAAATGGTGGAAAAGATGGAAAATTTAAATTGGATCACAGGGAAGCCACATAAGACTAAGTACTGACTACTCATCAAGCACCATGGACGCAAGAAGGCAGTGGTATGATGTATTTAAGCAGCTGAAAGAAAAAATTTGCCAGCCAATAATTCTTTACATAGCAAAGCTGTCACTCAAAAGTTAAGGAACAGGGATGAGCCTGGCCCTTGAATTGTGGGATTCAAAATGCTGTCTTGACCAAAAGGGGTTCACTAGCTAAGAAATTTCAAATTGAGACAAGAGGTCATTCTAGAGGTTATTCTTATGCATTATACAGATATTCCTTTTTAGTTTATGGTATATTAGAATAGCTAGAAGGAAATACATAAATCTGTCAAACTGTAATCAAGTAGAATTGATTCTTGATGATGGGTGTATAACTATATTGCTTTTACAATGTGACCCTGTGACTGGAAACCCTTGTGACTGACACTCCCTTTATCCAGTGTATGAGCAAATGAGTAATTAAATAAAGACAAAAAATATATAAGTAATGGGGGGGATAAGTAGTATGGGATGCTTTGCATATTTTTTTATTTTTATTTTTTTCTTCACTTTGGAGTAATGAAAATGTTCTAAAATTGTGGTGATGAATGAAAAACTATATGATGATGCTTGGTGCCTCTGACTGTATACATTGGATAGAGTATATGGTGAGTGAGTATATCTCAATAAAATTGCATTTTAAAAAAAGCAAAGGAGAGTTGAAAATTTTCAAAGATAACCAGATGCTGAGAGAATCTGTTAACAAGAGACCTGCCCTGAAAGGAATACTAAGGGAGTTCAGTCGGCTGAAAAAAACAGGAGAGACAGGTCTGGAGGAGGGCACAGAATTGAAGAGTATTAATGAAGGTAACTTAAAAAGAGGGAGAGAAAAAAAAGATCTGACAAAGAGAAACCAAAGGTAACATGGTAGAATCAAGAACTCCATTTACAATAACTTTGAATGTTAACAGGTTAAAATCCCCAATTAAAAGACACAGACTAATACATTGGATTAAAAACTATGATCCATCTCAATGCTGTTTACAAAAGACATTTTAGACCCAAAGATACAAACAGGTTGAACATTAAAGGATGTAAAAAGATATTCAATGCAAGTAGTAACCAAAAGAAAGCTGCGGTAGCTATACAAATATAAGACAAAATATACTTTAAATGCAAAGATGTCATAAGTGACAAGGAAGGACACTATATATTAATAATAAGGGGCAATTCAGCAAGAAGAAATAACAATCATAAATGTTTATGCATCCAATCAAGACGCTCCAAAATACATAAGGCAAACACTGGCAAAACTGAAGGGAACAATATATGTTTCTACAATAACAGTGGGACACTTCAGCATATCACTCTCTTCTACAGATAGAACAACTGGACGGAGGATATATAAGGAAATAGAGAACCCAAACATTATAATAAACGAATTAGACCTAACAGACACAAATAGATTGCTGCACCCCAAAACACTAGGATATACATTCTTCTCAAGTGCTCATGGAACATTCTCCAGGACAGATCATATAATCAGTCAAAAAACAGGTCTTAATAATTTTAAAAAGACTGAAATTTATTCAAAGCACCTTCTGAGATCATAATGGAATGAAGCTGGAAATCAAAAACCACCGGAGAACCAGAGCTTTCACAAATATAAGGAGATTAAACAACAAACTTAAACAATCAGTGGGTCAAAGAAGAAACTGCAAGAGAAATCAGTAAATATCTGGAGATGAATGAAAATGAGAATACAATGTATCAAAACCTATGGAATTAAGCAGAAGTGGTACTGAGAAGGAAATCTATAGCACTAAACACCTACATTACAAAGGAAGAAACAGCTAAAACCAAAGACCTAACCGAATGATTGAAGAAACTAGAAAACAAGCAGCAAACTCACCCCAAAGCATGTAAAAAATGGCAAAGATTGAAGTGGAAATAAATGAATTTGAGAACAAAAAACAATAGAGAATCAATAAAACCAAAAGTTGGTTCTTTGAGAAGATCAACAAGATTGACAAACCCTTAGCTAGACTGACAAAGTCAAAAAGATAGAAGATGCAAATAAATAAAATCAGAAATGAGAGTTCATTACCATGGACCCCAAAGGAATAGAAAAAATCATAAAAGACTAGTATGAAAAACTGTATGCCAACAAACTAGACAACTTAGACGAAATGTACATTTTCCTAAAAACACACAAACAACCTATACTGACTCGAGAAGAAATAGAACACCTCAACAAACCAATCACAAGTACAGATTCCATGAGTCAGCAACTCCTCCCTACAAAGGAGAGCCCAGTGCCAGATGGCTTCACAGGGTACTTTTACAAACTTTCCAAGAAGAACTAACACAATTGCTGCTCAAACTCTTCAAAAAAACTGAAGAAAAGGGAACACTATCTAACTCATTCTATGAAGCAAACATCACTCTAATACCAAAACCTGATAAAGATACTTAGAAGAAAAGAAAACTACAGACCAATCTCTCTAATGAACACAGATGCAAAAATTCTCAACAAAATACCTGAAAACTGAATCCAAAGGAACACGTAAAAGAATTATGCACCATGACCAAGTGGGGTTTTATTCAAGCCATGCAAAGGTGGTTCAACACAAGAAAATCAATCAATCTAATGCAACACATAAAAAAAAATTGAAAGGGAAAAATCACATGATCATCTCAATTGACAAGGAAAACTCATTTGACAAAATCCAGCATTCTTTCTTGAAAAAAAACACTTCAAAAGGTAGGAATAAAAGGAAACTGCCTCAATTTGATAAAGGGCATATATAAAAAACCCAGAGCCAGCATCGTACTCAATGGTGAGGTACTGAAAGCCTTCTCCCTAAGTTTGGGAATGAGACAAGGATGCTCCCTGTTACATTATTCAACATTGTGCTAGAAATTCTAGCCAGATCAATTAGGCAAGAAAAAGAAATAAAAGGCATCCATGTAAAGCTGTCGTTATTTGCAAACAACATGATCGTATATTTGGAGAATTGCAAGAAATCTACGACAAAGCTACTTGAGCTAATAAACAAATTCAGCAAATTGGTGGGATGCAAGATTAACAAGCAAAAATCAGTAGTGCTTCTAGATGCTAGTAATGACCCAACCGAGGAGGCAATTAAGGAAAAAAATTATATTCACAATAGCAACTAAAACAATCAAGTATCTAGGAATAAACTTAACCAAGGATGTTAAGGTCCTGTACAGAAAAAACTGCAAAATATTACTAAAAGAAATCAAAGAAGGCCTAAACAGATAGAAAGACATTTCGTGTTCACAGATAAGAAGGCTAAATGTTGTTAAGATGTCAATTCTACCCAAACTGATCTACACATTCAATGCAATACCAATCAAAATTCTAACAACCTATTTTGCAGACTTGGAAAAGTTAGTTATTAAATTTATTTGGAAGGGAAAGGGGCCTTGAGTAGCCAAAAGCATTCTAAAAAGAGGAACAAAGTGAAAGGACTTATAGTTCCTGACTTAAGTTTATTAAAGGCCACAGTGATCAAAACAGCATGGTATTGGCACAAAGACAGACATATTGATCAGTGGAATCAAACTGAGAATTCAGAAATAGACCTCAGATCTATGGTCAATCGATTTTTGACAAGGTCCCCAAATCCTCTGAATTGGGACAGAAAGTCTCTTTAACAAGTGAGGCTGGGAGAACTGGATAACCATATCCAAAGGAATGAAAGAGGATGGCTACTTCACACCCTATGCAAGAATTAACTCAAAATGGATAAAGGACCAAAATATAAGAGTCAGTACCATAAAACTCTCAGAAGAGAACATAGGGAAACATCTTCAAGACCTAGCAAAAGAGGTATCTCCTTAGATCTTACACACAAAACATAAGCAATGAAAGAAAAAACAGATAAACGGGAACTCCTCAAGACTGAATACTTCTGTGCTTCAAAGGACTTTGTCAAAAAGGTGAAGAAGCAGCCAACTCAATGGGAGAGAATATTTGATAGCCATATATCTGATAAGGGTTTGATATTCAGTATACATAAAGAAATCCTACAACTCAACAAATAAAAGGACAAATAACCCAATTATAAAATGGGCAAAAGATAAGAACAGACATTTATCCAAAGAGGAAATACAAATGGCTCAAGAGTACATGAAAAGATGTTCATCTTTATTAGCTATTAGGAAAATGCAAATCAAAATCACAATGAGATATCATCTCACACCTACACGAATGACAGCTCTCAAACAGGAAACTACAAATGTTGGAGAGGATCTGGAGAAACAGGAACACTTATCCACTGCTGTGGGGAACATGAAATGGTATAGCCACTGTAGAAGACAGGTAAGTGGTTGTTCAGAAAACTAAATAATGACTTGCCCCATAATCCAGCAATTCGGCTACTCGGTATATAACCAGAAGATGTGAAAGCAGGAACACAAACAAACATTTGCACACCAGTGTTCAAGCAGCATTATTCACATTGCCAAAAGATGAAAGCAATCCAAGAGTCCAGCAACAGATGAGTGGATAAACAAATGTGGTATACACATATGATGGAACATTATGCAGCAATAAGAATGAGGTCCTGAAGCACGTAACAACATGGATGAACCTTGAGGACATAATATTGAGTGAACTAAGCCAGACACAAAAGGACAAATGTATGATTTCACTAATATGAACAAACTAAAACATGTAAACTCAGTCTTTAAATGTAGAATTTAAGGTACCTAAAGATAGAAAGAAACTAGCGAACGGGGAGTAGATACCTAATGTGTACAGAATTGTCAACAAGGATGATCTTAAAAGCTTGAGAATGGACAGAAGCGAAAAATGCTTGTTATTGGGATTCTAAGTAATAGTGCCATATTGAAGGTGAATTTGATTGAAAGGAGTTTTTAAAAGTCATATATGTTACTGATTAACACTGAATATAAATAAGTTCTTGCATGAACTATCATAAATTTAAAAAATAATAGAGGGGTCTATGAGAAAAAACATAGCTACTGCAAACTATGGACTACAATAAATAGTAATACTTTAAATTACTTTCACAAAACAATAACAGATTTACTACACCAATACTATGGGTCAACAATGGGGGGGATAAAGGGTATCAGAGGATTTGGGTTTAATTTTTTATTATTTCTGTTCTGGAGTAATGAAAATGTTCTAAAATTGATCACGGGTATGTATGCAGAACTATGTGGTAATACTGTGAGCCAGTGACTGTAATTTGGATGGCTTGTGTGATTTGTGAATGTATCTCAATGAAATTGGGAAAAAAAAAACAGTAAGTCCAATAATATCTCAGCAAAGACAGAATAAATACTTCATTCGAACAGACCAATCTTCAAATGCAGTATTACTAGTAATATTACTGCCTCTTTAATACATCTTTCAAAATTTAACCCTCCCTTAAAAGCCCAGTTCAAATGCTACCAGTTCCTTTAAGTCTTCCCTCAAATGAATATATTAACTAGTTCACTTGCTAATTATTGCACAGCCCCAATGCAGCTTTATAATTTTACTTTGGTACATATATATAAAATGACTCATCTATGTCTGTCTTGCTTACTAGACTGCGACCTCCCTGGATCATGTGCTTCATCTTTGTTGTGCACACCATTTCCAATCAACAACTTCTAGGAAAATGTTGTATTCAAAATAGAGTACCCAAATATTGCTGAATAAAGTGCCACTCCCCAAATTCGCCAGAGGGAGTAAATTTGGACATATTAGGGGAATAAATAAATTTAACATCCTTATATGTTCATACAAGTAAATTATTAAGGAATGTCATTTATCATTGGCTCATAAAAAAATGAAAAACATTTTTTATCATGAAAAACAGTATTTTTTACCTACTGCTTATTTTTAAGGCTCTTCATATTCTTTTCTGCTTAAGTATTTCTACTGACCAAGCCCAATTTTTAGCTTTGTTAAATTCCCTAACAAATTTATCTTCTTTTTTTTCCATACCAGGTAATCAGTTTAGTCCAAAGAAATACAGAGTAAAGAAAATCCCAAGGAACAGGACTTCATTCCACAAAGCAGTTAGAAGATTAGTAGCTGCTGTAGTACTAGATCCTCAAGAGCTTCTCTGGACATATACTCAAGAAAAAAACGGACTTCTCATCAGCCCACTGCTCATTCACATCAAAGTTAAATGAGTAAAAATGGAACACAAGGATCTATACTAATACTGAGTTACAGAACTATTGGGAGATGCATCCCTTTAAGTCTTGACATACATTCACATCACTTCTTAAAGTCTAATAAATGCATACGACATACTACACTGAATAGTTCCAACATGAGAGGTGTATAATACAAACCGTCACAGGTTTCAAATCAAGTGATATTTAGGTAAATTAAAATCAGTAAAATACCAAAATCAAACCCATTCATCTCACTAGGGAAGCTTTTTAATCATGGAAATCAGTTTTCCAAACTTTAATATTAGTTCAATAGCCTGTGATTTGCTAATGGGAATACTAGATACAACCAATCACAATTTATTATTTGTTTACTCTTACAAATAAGGGTTTTACCAGCTAACCTGAAATGAAAACACTGATTTGATAACCAAGTAACTACTAGATTCTGCACTTTTGAATAGAAGTCCACAATCTCTTACACACAATTCTGAAATCTAAAAATTTCTGAAAGGAATTTTTTGTACTATGGTGCCTAAATGCATTTGGCAGCAAAATCTGATCTGAACTGTTATTCCTAAGTGTGAATGTTCATATTTTTGCAGCAAAAATATTAATGCATTTGATTATAGGATACTGCTTCAGACCCCATTGGGTAATCGATGGTAATTAACCTAAATTACTTTTCTAAAAATGAAAAATTTGCAAATTCTGAAAAACATTAAGCAAGGGACTGTGGCCTTGTAGTTATTATAATAGCTACAGAGGCAAAACTCCATCTACACATCTGATACAGTAGATCATTAAACTGCAGAGGATGCCAAGCCCGCTTAGTTTTCTTATCAACTCATTAGTTAAGACAAGCTTTCCCTAAAAGAACTCCAGTTGGGATATGTGAAAAATTCTATCATAAGGAATGACAGGAAAAATTTAAACATTCTACCTGTGTTAAGAATACAATTACATGTGAAATTTACTTTATAAAACTTAAAAAAAATCCCAAGGGTCCCTTGCTAACTGACATGTTTTACTGACTAAAAAAAGAAAAACGCTACATGAGTGACCACTGCACATTTTACAGCTGATTTTTAAAAATAACTGGAATAATAAAAAAAATTAGGTATTTAACTCTGTTTGGTATCAATGACCACCTGACAGAAACCCAAATTGCTTAAGAGCTCCATCTCATCAGGCAGGAGTAATCCATCTACTTTTTGGATTTTCTTTCTTCTTTTATTTTGTTAATATTTCTAAAGGTTAGAAATTTCTGTTTAAGTCAATGGAAATTACTTATAAGGATTGGCAACACATACCCATGAAATAAAATTAAATTATTTCAGAGAATTTCATGGTTCTCAAAATTAGCCTGATTTTAAAAGTCATATATTCTTGGAGTCCACCAAGATGGAATACTGGATAATCTTTGAACCACTAGCAAAAACAGGCAAAAAGCCATCATCCCAAAACACTGGAAAGGAATTAAGGGAGGCAGGAACTAAGCAAGGGGCAGATCAAAACACATCTTTAAACACACTACAAAAAGTTCATGGTGCCATTTCTGACCCCTCACTGATACCTTCCTGGTACAATGAGGAGCCCATCTATGGTTCCACAGTGGGTCCCTGGCCCTGTTCCAAGGGAGAACAGTAACCCCTTTGCACATGCTTGGATGCCTATGTTCCCTACCAATCTATACCATGGCAGCATGAAACACTCAACCAGGAAATTCTTATCTGGCTCAACCTCCCAGAAGTTTCCCTGCAGGGAGAAGCAGCTTGCAAACAGCTAAAGAACTGTAAGAAACAATTCAGTCAAAGCTGCTGAGGCAAAGGATTACTTGCCTTAAATTCTACAATAGAGAATTCTGGAGGAGGAGAAAGTTTATTTCATAGGGGATAGAGGACCATTCAAATATCTGTAAAGCAGGGAATTTCTAAGGCCAACAGCAAACACAAACCCAGGACAACACAGATATTCAGAAAAGACAGAGAGGAAGCTGCACTTTGCATTGCCTTGGGCTGATCTTGATAGGAAGGCTAAACTCTAAAGGAGAGCACCAACCAATACAGAGACAATTTGCAAAGACTATGAAGGGTGTTTCTTGCATTGTTTTGTTTTGGTTTTTGGTTTGTTTGTTGCTTTTGTTAGGTCGTGGCACTCAAGGAAATCTCCAACGTATCATTAGCTGGATAAAAAACCTAAGGAACAGACAGCTCAGAGACTAAACCCCAGAGCTAACAGTTTAAAATGTTAACAAGTACAGGGTACAACAAAAGATTACCAAAGAGACAAAAAAAAACAGGAAATGATGGTTCATGGAAAGGAACAAGATAAAAATCCAAAAAACCATTAAAGAGGACCAAACTTCTGACATACCAAAGACTTAAAAAAATCCTCAATATATGAAAGGAGATAAAGAAAAGCACAGACAAACAACTACAGGATGTTAGGAAAACAATAAATGAACAATAAGAGAATCTCAATAAAGAGATAAAAGCTTTTAAAAGGAACCAAAAAACAAACAAACAAAAAAAAAAAAAAACAGGAGTTGAAGACCAAAATAATGGAAGATTGGATATGGCAGAAGAATCAGTGAACTCTAAGACATGATGACTGAAATTATTACTTCAGGCTGAGGAACAGAAACAAAAAGTTAAGTAAACAGGGCCTAAAAAATTGTGGAACACCATCAAGTGGAACAAAATACCCCTTATGGGAGTCAAAAAGAAGAAGAAAGAGAAAGAGAGAAAGGGGAAGACAGAATATTCAAAGAAATAATGGGAAAAAAGCTTCCCAAATTTAATAAAACAAATAAATATGCATATTCAAGATGCCCAACAAATCCCAAATAGGATAATCTCTAAGAGAATCATGCCCAGACACGTTAGTTAAACTGGTTAAATGCAAAAGACAGGGAGAGAGCTCTTAAAGCTCCAAGAGTAGAACAAGGTGTTACGTGCAATCAGCTCCCATTAAGATTAAATGCCTAGTTATCATTACAAACCCTGGAAGTGAGACAATAAAATTAAATTGCTAGAAAAAAAAAACCTGCCAACCAAGAAATTTATATCCAACAAAACTATCTTTCAAAAATGAGGGAAAAATTAAGACATTTCTTTTTAAACAAAAACTGAGGTACTTCGACTCCACTAGACCTGACCTATAAACCATGTAAAGAAAGCTATTTTGACTAAAAGGAAAAGACATTAGACAATGGATCAAAGCAGCATAAAGATATAAAGCTTTCCAGTAAGGGTAAGCACATGGGTAACAATAACTGGCAGTACTACTGTATCATACTTTTTAGTATGTAACCCCACATTTTTCTTCTTATAGGTTCTAAACGCAAATGCATAAAAATCATGGTGTGTGAATATATCTCAATAAAACTTCACTTTAAAAAAGTAATGGTGTATCTATAATTATGGACATATGGTACATAAAGATATAATTTATAACAAGTATACCAAAAAGGTGGGGGGGGTGGAGCAGTACAGGAATATTATATCTGTATGTAATTGAACTTAACATATATACATTTAGGATGTTAAATTTTAGCCCTACTGTCACCACAAAGAAAATACATGAAAATATGTACAGAAAGAAATGAGAACTCAAAAATGATACAATACAAAAATCAAATAAACATGAAAAGAGGCATGAATGGAAGAATCGAGATTCAAAAAATGTATATAAGATTTACAAAGACCAAATAGCAAAATGTTTAAAAACTCCGATCAAAATGCAGAGTCTGGCAGAATAGATAAAAAATAAAAAGTGTGTCCCAAATATAAGCTTTCTACAAGAGACTAACCTTAAATTCAAAGAGACAAGTAGGTTTGAAAATGAAAAGATGGAAAAAAATTATACATGCAAGTAGTACCAAAAAGAAAGCTGGGGTAGCTATACTAATAGCCATGTTGTGGTCTGAAGCTGTATGAACTCCAGAAAATTATGTTCTTAAATTTAATCAGTTTCTGTGGGAGTGGACTTATTTTCAGTTGGAGCTTTTGACAAGGCTACTTCACCTAAGGTGAAACTCATCTCATTCAGGATGGGTCTTAATCCTATTACAGGAACAGTTTATAAATGGGATGAATACAGAGGAGAGAGAAAAAGTTACAGAAATAAGACGCTGAAAGCAAAGAAACCCAGAAGGGATGGAACAGACCAGCAGATGCCGCTATGTGCCTTGCCATGTGGCAGGAGTCAAGGATCATTGGCAGCCTTGATATGGACATTTTTCTGAGCCCTAAAACTGTAAGCTAATAAATGCCCATTGTTAAGCCAACCCATTTCTTGGTATCTGCTTTCACAGCCTAAGAACTTAAAACACGCAAATAAAATAGACTAAGTAAAAACCTATGATGAGGGAGAAAGAAGGTCAATATATTAAAGGGGAGAATTCAACAAGACATAACATTTATAAATACGTATGAACCAAAGGTCAAAGCCCCAAAATACATGAAGTAAACAGTGACAGATTTGAAGGGAGAAACGGATGGCTCTACATTAATAGTAGCAGACTTGAATACATCACTTTCAATAATGGATAGAACATGTAGACAGAAGATCAAGAGAGATTAGAAAAGATGAATGATACTAAAAACCAACCAGACCTAATAAACATATATATATAGATACAGAACATTTCACAAACTAGGAGCTGACTACACATTCTTCTCTCATGCACATGGATCATTCTCCAGGATAGACAATGTTAGATTACAAAACAAAACACAATAAATCCAAAACTCTTTAAATCATGCAATATATTGTCTCCACGCATAACTGAATGAAGTTAGGAATCAGGAACAGAAGATGAAAATTCACAAATATGTAGATATTAAACATCACACTCTGAAACAACCAATCCTTCAAAGAAGAAATCACAAGGGAAATTACGAAATATCTTGTGGCAAATGAAAATGAAAGCACAACATTCCAAAACTTACGGAATGAATGCAAGAAAGGCAGTTCTGACTGAAGTTCACAGCTCTAAATGCTTACATTAAAAAAGAATATTTTAAATCAAAAACAATCTCATACCTGGCTCAACTAGAAAAAAGGAAGAGGAAATAAACCAAAAGTGAGCAGAAGGAAAGAGATAACAAAGATTAGGAAAAGGATAAATGAAATGGAGACTAAAAAAACAACAGAGAAAGTAGAATGACATCATCAACATGGTGATGTAAGACATCCCCTGAAAGACTCCCAGCAGATTTAGCAAATAAAAGGGAAAATCCCACCTGCTTAGGACTCTGGAGGACAGTAGACACTGGAGAAGTACTTCACAAACAATGAAATCAAAGACAAAGAAAAATATCAGCTAGGAAATTTCCACCCCGCACCCACCAGTTTGTTCCCATTCTCCTATTCTTCATGCGTGGTCCCGTGCAGCTTGGGTGTCAATCAGACACAGGATCCCTCCAACTACAGACAGGGACTGCAGAACCACTCTCATTACCAAGGTTGGACACTATGCATATCCAGGCACAGGGACCCAAGTCGACAAAAACCCAGGGCGGAATGCAAGCTGCTGAGGAGTGCTGTATACACAAGTGTTTCCCCCCCGCCGCTTCTCCCCAGGGGAGCAGGGAGGACAAACAGTAAAACTGCTGGCAAGAACTGTGGTGCCTTCACTCAATTCAGTTTCTGTTGACAGCACCACCTAAACCCCAAATGGACTTACCAGGAGTGACCCACCTTTCTGGATTGACCACATTTAGCTCCCCGGGGTGGGATACCCTAATGGAGAAGAAACTAGAGGAAGAAAATCCTCCAAGAAAAAAAAAGGGGCAGGAGAGTATGGGTAAAATAGAACTGCCTAAGATAGGACAGATTACAAAAGTGAAAGTTAAGGAAAATGTGGCACTGAGTAAAGAATTTAAGCAATACAATATCCTCAATATAAAATCCTACTCTTTAACGCCTACAAGAATCAGAATACAATTGAACAAAAAAGGCATATTTCCTAATATTGAACATGCAAATTATAAAGTGTAAAGTGGGAGAAAAACAGAAAGAGGGGAAACAGAGGGATATGGGAGCAGAGAATGTGTATGCTACTGAAGCTAAGCTGAAATCTTTTCAAATTAGTAGGTTATAGACGTAGACTGTGTAATATAACCCCCAGGGTACCCACAAAGAAAGTATTTTAAAAATATACAGAAAAAGAAATGAGAAAAGGATCAGTCAGATATATCACAAACGATCAACCACACAGAAAAGGGGGCTATAATAAAAGAAAAGAGAAATTCAAAAACAGATACGATATCCAAATATAACAGGAAAAAAATGGATGACATAAGTACTGCCTTTACAAGAATAATACTGAATGTTACTGGATTATACTCCCCAATCAAAAGACAGAGATTGGCAGACTGGGTAAAAAAGCATGACCCAACTGTTTGTTTTTACAAAAGGGATTCAACTTAGACCCAAAGACACAAACAAAAGACTCAAATAGGTTGAATATGAAATATTGGATAAAGATACTCCATGAAAACAGTAACCACAAAATATCTAGGACAGCTATACTAATACTGGACAAAATAGACTTTAAAGTCAAAAGCTGTTACAAGGGACAAAGAAGGACACTATATATTATGAAGAGGGTCAATCCACCAATAAGAGACAACGATCATAAATACTTATACACCTAACAATGGTGCCCCAATATAATTCTGGCAAAACCTGGCAAAACAGAAGGGAGAAACATGTACCGCTACAATTACTCTCATCAATGGATACAATGTCTAGACAGAAGATCAAAAAGGAAACACAGAACTTGAATAAGATAAATGAACTAAACCTAACAGACATATACAGAACATAGCACTCCAAAACAGCAGGTTATTCATTCTTCTAAAGTAATCCTGGATCATTCTCCAGGACAGAACACATGTTGAGTCACAAAACAAGTCTCAATAAATTTAGAAAGATTGAATACGTACAAAACACTTTCTTTGACTTCGATGGAAATCAGCAACAATCTGAGAAATGGAATACTGACAAACACACAGAGGTAAAACAACACATTCCTAAACGATCAGTCAGTCAAAGAAGAAATTAACAAGGGAAATGAGTAAATGTCCCAAGACGAATGAAAACAAGACGACAACATATCAAAACTTATGGGAGGGAGGTGACATCATCAACAGGGGGACGTAAACAGCTACTGAAAACTCCTCTCCAGAGATTCAATGAAAAAAAAAAAAGGACAATTCTGAATTGTTTGAAACTCTGGAGGAGGATATAAAGTGGAGAAGATCGCAGCAGACGCTGAACTGAAGAAAGAGAAGAAATATTAGGTAGGAATACTCCATCCCAGACCAGCCGGTCCTCTCACCTCCCCCTCAATTAATCTCCACGTGGGAAAGGCACAGAATCAGCAGATGGGACCCATGCCACCAGGGACACGGATTTTAAAACCTCTCACAGCAATAAGACATACCCCCACCATTTGACGACCGGGGGACAGGGGAGGACAATTCAAGGCCCAAGTCACTGAGGAACAAAGAGACTGAAAGGGTGGACAGAGACGGAGTTTCCAGACATAAGTCTGAAAACCCTCCCACCACCCTTGAGGGAAGCAGCAGCTAGCAGCTGTTTCTGTGACTTTGGGATGGCTGGAACACTGGGTCAGCTGAGGGAGTACACTGTCACAGGTGTAGCCCCACATCGAGCCAAATTTTGGCCAAGAAAGTGAGGGCACAGGAATCCCACAGTTTCAGCTCTCCTGTATAGATGCAGCCTGAGCCCAGAGACAAAGCAACCTCTGAGAACGATTCAGTTACCAAGCAGTGCCATCTATTGGACAGCTAAATGTCTATGAGGGAATATAAAGGAGGGGTATGGGATTCTTGGCTTTGATATTATCTAACCTTTTTATTGTATTTTATTTTATTTTAACTTTATTTTTTGTACTTTTTTATATTCATTTTATTGAGATATATTCACATACCATGCAGTCATACAAAACAAATCAAATTTTTTGTACTTTTTTAATCATTTTTTTCTTTTTTTTGCCTCTTCCTCTTTCCTTGTGGAAGGAATGTAAATGTTCTCATATAGACAGTGGTGGTGAATGTGTAACTATGTGATTATACAGGGAACCATCAAATGTTTACTTAGGAGGGAATGAATGGTGTGTGAATAAAACTGTCTAAAAAATAAACAGAGGGATACAAGTACTGGAGAAAATGTGGAGAGAGGGATGCAGTAATCACCGTCTGTGGGGAGGTAGACTGGTGCTGCCTATCTGGAGGGCAGTGTGGTGGTTCCACAGGAAGCTAAGCACAGGGCTGCCATATGGTCCTGCAACCCTGTTACTGGGTATATACTTGGAAGAACTGGGAGAGGGACATGCATGGACATTTGCACAGTGGGGTTTGTGGTGGCAGTATTCACAATCTGTAGTGGATGCAGGTACCCTAAGGGTACATAGACTGATGAACCAACTGGCAAACTGTGGTGTATACACACAATGGAATACTGAGCTGATACAAGAAGGAATGAAGTTGTGTGGTATGCAACTAGGTGAATGCACACTGAGGACAGTATGTTGAGGGAAATAAACCAGAATCAAAAAGACAAATGTTATAACGCCTCACTAATATGGACTAACTATAATGTGCAAACTCTGAGAACTGAATCAGAGAGAACAGGTTATCAGGGGAAGGCTTATGGTAAAGGTTCATAGATTGTAAACACTTACAGCAATTACATCTAGTCCTGAGTTGTAAGGGCTATTTCTAAATTCTGAAATGCTGACCTTTTTGTGTATAATCTGGTTGGTCCATGGAACTTTGGATATCTGTGTGACACCTAACACTCAAAGCCAGAGTCCAGCAGCTATGATTGTCAAGCATTACCCCATACAGCAACTGTTGAAAACAGTCTGAAAAAGAGATTAGGTTTCACTTAGAGATACAAATGAAATGGATTTGGTTAGAACTAAGGTAAATCAGACTAAAGGGTAAAAGATGGTATTGAGGGTGTTTTAAAACTTCCACTTTCGTGTAAGATCAAAGAGGTGCAGAATCTGTATTTTTTGTGGCAAACTATACAGCTTAACTTGTATGGTTAGTTTATTCAAATACCAAATTATATGAAACTGAATAGAGTGAGATCTGGTTGGTTTCTACAGGTCAGTGTGAACATCCCAGAGTAATTTGGACTGAAAAAAAAATGTATTTGCAAAGCACCCTTGAGGAACTGGGGGAAATGGGGAAATATTAAACTTCCCCATCTGGGGAATTATTGATATTCTCACAAGCATGGAGGACTACCAATTTAGAATGCCAAGCCCTCGATCTTGGGGCTTGACCTTATGAAGTTTGTTACTGCAAAGGAGAGGCTAAGTCTACTAATCATTGCACCTAAGAGGCACCCCCAGAGAACCTCTTTTGTTGCTCAGATGTGGCCTCTCTCTCAAAGCCAACTCTTCAGGTAAACTCGCTGCCCTCCCCCCATGTGTGACATGACACCCAGGGGTGTAAATCTCCCCAGCAACATGCAACATGACTCCTGGGGATGAGCTTGGCCCTGACATCATGGAACAGAGAAAGCCTTCCTGGACAAAACAAAAACAAAATAAAGTTTCAGTGGCTGAGAAATTTCAAATGGAGTCAAGAGGTCATTCTGGAGGTTATTCTTATGCATTATACAGATATCCCTTTTTAGTTTTTAGTGTATTGGAATAGCTAGATGGAAGTACCCAAAACAGTTGAACTGCAACCCAGTAGCCTTGATTTTTCAAGACAATTGTATAACTATATAGCGTATACTGTGTGACAATGCTATTGTGAAAACCTTGTGGTTCCCACTCCCTTTATCCAATGTATGGCCAGATAACTAGAAAATGAGGACAAACCATAAATGAATAATATCAAGGGATGGGAGTACTGGATGTTTTGGGTGTTCTTTCTTACTTTAACTTTTATTCTTACTCTTTTTTTTTCGTTTAGTGGTAATTAAAATATTCAAAAATTGATTGTGGAGAGGACCTAAGATGGCGGCTAGGAGAGACAGGACAAAAAAACACCTCCATGAAAAATACTAGATAAAAGCCAGAAAGTTACCCAGAACACCAGTTCCAGCAATGCACCAGCTGGACACAGTCTCTTAAATAACAGGGACCGTGCACTTGGTGAAACTGGGAATCTGCGTTCTGAAACAGTGAGTAAACCTGCTGAATATCAGGCAGCCACGATGCAGTGTGGGGAAACCGTGCGTTGGCATTTGGAGTTGGAATAGCTCTTTTTTTAAAAACCCCAAAGTGACTATGGATAGGGCAGTGAGAACCACACAGTGAAGCGTGGCAGGAATGGTCTGTGGGTACACCTCAATATCTGGCATGAGTAGCCTTTTGCGTACCCACAGCTAACTGTCTTGGAGAGAGGCAGGCAGAGGTGAGCCAAAAGGGGAAAATGACCACGCCCCTTGCAGCCATCTTCCCAGTGGGCTGGGAACACTACTGCCCGGCACCAGAGCCACAGCCCAGAGCTGTGCCAAAAAACCCAGTGCGACGGGAAGTGTTTCCAGCAACACACACACACCACAGTATCGGGCGTGGACAATAGACTTCATGCACCCACAGCTAATTGTCCCAGAGCTGGGAAGATGGAGCTGTGTGACAAGGGGGAAATTAACATGCCCCATACATCCATCCTTAAAGCAGGCTGGGAACGCACCTACACGGCCCCGCAGCCCAGAACCTCCCTTGAGGGACAGTGCGCACTTCTGACGTACCACAACCTTCCCTCAGTAGAGGCCCTAGAAGTGCACGGCTTGGAAGAGAACCCACTCGGAAATCCCAGGGACCACATGCCAATACCAAGGACTTGTGGGTCAGCGGCAGAGACAATCTGTGGTGAGACTGAACTGAAGGTTTAGACTCTTGCAACAGCCTTTAATCTCCAGCAACATCTGGGAGGTTTAATTATTAAAGCTGCCCTCCCTCCCTAACTGCTCAGACACATGTCCCAGGTTCAGGGCAGACAGCACCAACCACACACCCAAACTTGTTGCACCAACTGGACCCCACAATAATCAGTCCTCCTCACACCACAAAGACAAAGTTGGGGAGAACTGACTTGAGGGGAATAGGTGACTCACACATGCCATCTGCTGGTTAGTTAGAAAAAGTGTACTCCACCAAGCTATAGATCTGACAAATTAGAGATAAGGGTTTGAATCGTTCTATATATCCTAGAAGAACCCTATCAAGTTAAGCAACTGCCAAGAGGCCAAAAACAACAGAAAATTTTATAGCATGTGAAAAAAATAGATGATATGGATAACCCAAACCCAAACACCCAAATTAACAATCAGAGAAGACACAGTACTTGGAGCAATCCATCAAAGAACTAAAGACAACAAGAGCATGGCACAGGATATAAAGGACATGAAGAAGAGCATGGCACAGGATATAAGGGACATGAATAAGACCCTAGAACAGCATAAAGAAGAAATTGCAAGAGTAAATAAAAAATAGATGATCTTATCGAAATAAAAGAAACTGTCGATCAAATTAAAAAGATTCTGGATACTCATCGCACAAGACTAGAGGAAGCTGAACAACGAATCAGTGACCTCGAGGGCCACAGAACGGAAAATGAAAGAACAAAAGAAAGAATGGAGAAAAAAATTGAAAAAATCGAAATGGACCTCAGGGATATGATAAATAAAATAAAACGTCCAAATATAAGACTCATTGGTGTCCCAGAAGGGGAAGAGAAGGGTAAAGGTCTAGAAAGAGTATTCAAAGAAATTGTTGAGGAAAACTTCCGAAACCTACTACACAATATAAATACACAAAGCATAAATGCCCAGTGAACTCCAAATAGAATAAATCCAAATAAACCCACTCTGAGACATATTCTAATAAGACTGTCAAATACTGAGAAGGAGAAAGTTCTGAAAGCAGCAAGAGAAAAGCAATTCACCACAAACAAAGAAAACAACATAAGACTAAGTAGTGACTACTCAGTGGCTACCCTGGAGGCGAGAAGGCAGTGGCATGACATATTTAAAATTCTGAGAGATAAAAATTTCCAAACAAGAATACTTTATCCAGGAAAGCTCTCCTTCAAATTTGAGGGAGAGCTTACATTTTTGACAGACAAACAAATGTTGAGAGATTTTACTAATAAAAGACCTGCCCTACTTCACATACTAAATGGAGCCCTACTGACAGAGAAACAAAGAAAGGAGAGAGAGATAAGGAGAAAGGTTCATTACTGAAGAGATTCAATATTGGTTCATTAAAGGACAATAAGAGAGAGAGGGAAAAAATAAATCTGACAAACATAAACCAAAGGATAGGATGCCTGATTCAAGAAATGCCTTCACAGTAGTAACACTGAATGTAAGTGGATTAAACTACCCAATTAAAAGATATAGATTGGCAGAATGGATCAAAAAATATGAACCATCAATATGCTGCATACAAGAGACTCATCTTAGACACAGGGACACAAAGAAACTGAAAGTGAAAGGATGGAAAAAATATTTCATGCAAGCTACAGCCAAAAAAAGCAGGAGTAGCAATATTAATCTCAGATAAAATAGACTTTAAATGCAAGAATGTTATGAGAGACAAAGAAGGCCACTACATACTAATTAAAGGGGCAATTCAACAAGAAGAAATAATCATAAATGTTTATGCACCCAATCATGGTGCCACAAAATACATGAGACTAACACTAGTAAAACTAAAGGATGCAATGGATGTTTCCACAATAATTGTGGGAGACTTGAACACATCACTCTTTCCTACAGATAGATCAACCAGACAGAAGACCAATAAGGAAACTGAAAACCTAACACTCTGATAAATGAATTTGATTTAATAGACATATATAGAACATCACATCCCAAATCACCAGGATACACATTCTTCTCTAGTGCTCACAGAACTTTCTTCAGAATAGACCATATGCTGGGACATAAAACAAGCCTCAATATATTTTAAAAATTTGAAATTATTCAAAGCACATTCTGTGACCACAATGGAATACAATTACAAGTCAATAACCATCAGAGACTTAGAAAATCCACAAACACCTGGAGGTTAAACAACACAATCCTAAAATAAATGGTTTATAATGTAGACTGTAGGGCAACTAGCGATAGAGAGTAATTAATGAAGGGGAACAATAACCCAGTAAGAACAGATAAGCTATCATGGGTAAATTTAACGTTCTGGGAATGCCCAGGAATGACTATGGTTTGTTCATTTCTGAAGGGTATGGTAGGAACAAGTTCACAGAAATGTTGCTATATTAGGTTATTTTCTTGGGGTAGAGTAGGAACATGTTGGACTCCCTTATTATGGTATATTTGAAATGTTGTTTTATTGTGTGTTTTTTGTATTTTTTTTATATAGTTGATTAAAAAAAAGAGTTCATTAAAAAAAACAATGAAAAAAATATGCAGAGCCCCCTTGAGCTGGTGGAGAAGGCAGGGGTGTTGGGCTCCCCCACCGCGATGGTTACTGATGTGCTCACAGACATAGGGGACTGGTGGTTTGATGGACTGAGCCCTCTACCACAGGACTTGCCTTTGGGAAGACTATTGCTGCAAAGGAGAGGCTAGACTTCCCTATAATTGTGCCTAAGAGCCTCCTCCCGAATGTCTCTTTGTTGCTCAGATGTGGCCTTCTCTCTCTTAACTAAGCCAACTTGGCAGGTGAAATCACTGCCCTCCCTCTTAAGTGGGATCTGACACCCAGGGGAGTGAATCTCACTGGCAATGTGGAATATGATTCCAGGGGAGGAATCTAGACCCAGCATCATGGGATGGAGAACGTCTTCTTGACCAAAAGGGGGATGTGAAAGGAAATGAAATGAGCTTCAGTGGCAGAGAGACTCCAAAAGGAGCCGAGAGGTCACTCTGGTGGGCACTCTTACACACAATACAGACAACCCTTTTTAGTTTCTAATGAATTGGAATAGCTAGCAGTAAATTCCTGAAACTATCAAACTACAACCCAGAACCCATGAATCTTGAAGATGATTGTATAAAAATGTGGCTTATGAGGGGGTGACAATGTGTTTGGGAAAGCCATATGGACCACACTCCTCTTTGTCTCATTTATGGATGGATGAGTAAACAAACGGGTAAGAAAATAAAAGGCACCCAGTGCTCTTTTTTACTTTAATTGTTCTTTTTCACTTTAATTTTTATTCTTATTATTTTTGTGTTTGTGGTAATGAAAATGTCAAAAATTAATTTTGGTGATGAATGCACAACTATATAATGGTACTGCAAAGAACTGAATGTGCGCTTTGTTTTGTATGACTGCATGGTATGTGAATATATCTCAATAAACATGAATTTAAAAAATTGACTGTGGTGATACATGCACAACTATATAATGGCACTGCGAAGAACTGATTGTACACTGTGGACAACTGCATGGTTTGTGAATGTATTTCAATAAAACTGAATTTAAAAGCTTGGGGGCAAGATGGTGGCATAAGGAGGTACAGAATTTAGTTAGTCCCTTAGAACAACTAGTAAATAGCCAGGAACAACTAGAAAATAGTCTGGAACAACTGATGGGGGGACATCCATGACCCGACACATCATACACCAGTCAGGAATGGCGGGAACAGCTGAGATCGCAGCATAGAACTGTAAGGAAAGCTCCCCAAACTGCTAAACTGGTGCCCCTCCTGCGCCGTATTGCCCCGCCCCTGCCCCCCAACCCCAGCATGACAGGCTGAGTTGTAAAATTTCGCTGTGGGAGAAAGTAGTCCCTGTTGGCAACAAGAGAATGCAGCTCAACCAAGGTCCGATTGCAGTTTTAATTAACAAATTTAGACTACTAAGTACATGCTACAAGCACAGATAAACCTGGAGCAAGGAGGAGAAGAACCCAGAGGTTTATCCTGGCAGACAGGAGACAGCAGGACTGATGGAAAAAAATATATAAATAAATAAAAACAGGCTTTTGGAGTCTGCTGAGCTCAGAATACTGGAAAAGGCCTGTGTCCCAAGAAAAGGTGCACAAAAACCAAGTATCAACTCCTGGCTGGGAACTGACCTCTTGCTTTTTTCCTTTTTTTTTCTCTCTCTAAGAAAGAGAAAAAATGAGCTACTACACATAATTAGCTCATTAGAGAAAGCCTTAGGCATTTTCAATTGTCAGCACTGACCCAGGCAAAGGTACAGTTAAGATAAGAGAGTCAAAGGAAAAATTCAAATGTAGGAGACAATAGCCTAAGGGGCTTATCTCCCCTAAGAAAAGGAGGAGGCAGAGAACTCAGACCCCAGGGCCTGGGGGGAAGAAAAAAAATACAGAAACAGCTGCAGCTTATACTGAGTGAAGTAAGCCAGAAAAAGAGGATAAATATTGTATGACTTCACTGATACGAACTAAGTATAATAAGCAAACTCGTCAAGTTAGAATGTAGAATATGGGTACCAGGGGATAGACTAAGTTTAGAGAATGGGGAGTTGATGCTTAATTTGTTCAGAATTTCTATTTACGTTGACCAGAAACATTTGGAAATGGATAGTGGTGATGGAAGCACATTACTGAGAGTGTAGTTAACAGTGCTGAATTATGTACATGAATGTGGTTGATAGGGGAAGTTCTGGGTCCTGTATGTTACTAGAATGAAAGTTAGAATATAAAACATGGAACTATATAACACAGTAAACCCAGTTGTGGTTGATGGACTAGGTTTACACTACACATGTAAGAATGTTCTTTCATGAATACACTAATACAAGGTGTATTCATGAAATACACTAATACAAGTTGTAAATAATGGGCTGGTATACCAGGAAAAATACACCTAAACTATGAAATATAGTTAATAGTGCTTTTTAATATTCTTTCATCAAGTGTTACAAAGGGACCACATTAATGCAAAATGTAAATAATATATGGGGGTATATTGGAATGCTGTATTTTTTACATGATTTTTCTGTAGTGCTACAACTTCTCTAATAAAAAAATGATGATGATGATGATGATGATTATAACAGAAGGACATATTTCACAGGGCTGTGTACTGGTTGTTTTAAATGGTGTAATACATGTAAACTGCTTCACACCATGGCTAGAGTACCTAAAAGAGTCAGTCTAAAACTTGTGTCCCTCAAGAGATGAATGGATAAACAAAATGTGGTATATACATATGATGGAATATTATTCAGCAGTAAGAAGGAATGAAGTCCTGAAGCACGCAAAATCGAAGAACCTTGAGAACATTATGTTAAGTGAAGTAAGTCAGACACAAAAGGACAAATATTTTGTGATCTCAATGATATGAACTAATTATAATATGTAAACTCACAGACATTAAATATTGAATACAGGTTACCAGGATACAGAAAGAGGCTAAAGAATGGAGAGCAGTTGCTTAATACACGTATATACGCTTGGCAACGGATAGAGGTGATGGTAGCATGTTATTGTGAGACTAATTAACAGTGTGAATGATGTGTGAATGTGGTGGAAAGTGGAAGTTTAGACTCATGTATGTCACCAGAAGGAAAGTTGGAGGTTAAAACATAGGAATGTATAACACAGTGAATCTTTTGGTGGACAATGTATGCGATTAACTACAAATATAAAAATGTTCTTTCATGAACTAGAACAAATTTACAATACTATTACAAGGAGTTAATCATAGAGGGGTATATGGGAAAACTAGTACCTATTGCAAACTATGGACTATAATTAACAGTAATATTTTAATATTCGTTCATCAACAGTAACAAATGTACCACACCAATACTATGGGTCAATAACAGTGGAGACATAAGGGGTATGGGAGAATACAGATTTCCTTTTTATTTCTTTTCTGGAATAATGAAAATGTTCAAAAATTGATCATGGGGATACATACACAACTATATGATGATACTGTGTGCCAGTGATCATATACTTCTACAGTTTGTATGGTGTGTGAATATATCTCAATAAAATTGCACTTGTTTTTAAAAAGGTGGCTAATACTTTTAAGGGAAAAAAATAGTACAATTATAAAAAATCCTATCACCAATTGTAACAAATGTTCCACACCAATGCAAGGTGTTGGTGGTAGGATGGTGTATCGGAATCCTGTATCTTATGTATGATTGCTCCACAAACCTACAACTTCTCCCATAAAAATTTTTTTTAAAAAATATAATCAACAAAACCAAAAGTTGGTTCCTTTGGAAAGATCAATAAAATTGAGAACTCTTTACCTAGAGAGAGAAAATATGAGAGAGGACACAAATACAATTAGAAATGAGAAAGGGAACATTACTACCAACCTCACAGGGGAAAAAAACAGGATTATAAGAGGATACAATAAACCACTGTACACCAATAAACTGGGTAACATACATGAAATGGACGAATTCCTAGAAGAACAAAAACCAGCAATATTGATTCAAGAAGATCTCCAGAGACCTAGGAAAAAGATTGGATCAGTAATCAAAAACCTCACAAGAAGGAAAAGCCCAGCACTCAATGGCTTAACTGGTAAATTTTACCAAATATTCCAAGAAGAATTAACACCAATCCTGCTCAAACCTTCCCAAAAATTGAAGTAGAGGAAAAATCCCCTAATTCATTCTATGAGACCAACACCACCTTCTTACAAGAACCAGATGAAGACACCACAAGAAAAGACAATTACAGACCAATATTCCTTATGAATACAGAAGCAAAAATATTCCACAAAATATTAGCAAATCAAATTCCACAGCACATGAGAAAAATTATATACTATGTTCAAGTGGGATTTATCCCTGGTATTTAAGGGTGGTTGAACCTAAGAGTATCAATTAATGTAATATACCACATTAATAGAATGAAGTTAGAAAACCACGTGTTTTAGTTTGCTAATGCTGCAGAATGCAAAACACCAGAGATGGATAGGCTTTTATAAAACGGGGGTTTATTTGGCTATACAGTTACAGTCTTAAGGCCATAAAGTGTCCAAGGTAACACATCAGTAATCGGGTACCTTCACTGGAGGATGGCCAATGGCGTCTGGAAAACCTCTGTTAGCTGGGAAGGCACGTGGCTGGTGTCTGCTCCAAAGTTCTGGTTTCAAAATGGCTTCCTCCCAGGACATTCCTCTCTAGCAAGCTTGCTCTTCTTCAAAACATCACTCACAGCTGCACTCCGTTTCCTCTCCTTGAGCCAGCTCATTTATATGGCTCCACTGATCAAGGCCCACCCCGAATGGGTGGGGCCACACCTCCATGGGAGCATCCCACCAGAGTCACCTCCAACAGCTGGGTGGGGCACATCTCCATGCAAACAGCCTAATCCAGACATTCCAACTTAATCCCCACTATTCTGTCTGCCCCACAAGATTGCACCAAAGAATATGGCTTTTTCTGGGGGACATAATACATTCAAACCGGCACATTCCACCCCCTGAACCCCAGAAAAACATATTCTTTCCAAATACAAAATACATTCATCCCACAATACCACAGAAACTTAAATCATTTCAGTAACAATAGTTAAGTACAAGATCCCATCAAAATCAACTATAGGCGTGGTCAGTCCTAAGGCATACTTTTCCTTTAGCCTGGATCTGTGGACTTAGAACAAGTTATGTGCTTCCAATATACAAAGGAGGGACATTCATAGGATAAACATTCCCATTGCCATAAGGAGAAACAGTAAGGAAAACAGGGTTAACACGAGCAAAACAGTTCTTAAAACCCGCAGGACAAACTCCATTAGATTTCAAAGTCCAAGAGTCATTTACAGAACAATGTTGCATCCTTGGGGCTTGAGAGAGCGGGAGCCTAACCCTTCCTAAGGGCCTTTTCGGCAGCCCTTTCCTCTCCAAATGCTTAGGTGAGTGCTCCAACATACCCACACATTGGGGAGACCACCTTCTCGGCCCCACCCTCCTCAAACATCGGGGCTGCTCCCGGATTCCCTTCCATCGCCGGGGCACATTCTCAACCCCTTCAGAACAGTGGGGTGGCAGCCAGGCTCTCCCCAATTCCCTGGGAATGTGCTCCACCCTCTTTGGGACCTTGGGTGGAAAAACTCTTCCAGAGCATCGAGGTGGAATGCCCACCCTCGACCTCCGGGGCAAACTCACCCTTTCCATGCGTGTGGGCTGCTCCACTCTCCCAGCCCAAGGCCTCTTGACTCCAGACCTCAACCTCCATGGCTCTGTCTTTGGAGACATTTTTCCTGCAATTTGTTCCTTGTCTGTCTCCTCCAGTCCAGACTGGCAGCAGCTCTGTCTATAAAGTTCTCGCAAAAATTCTGTTGACTTTGCATGAAGCACACAGGGGTCAAAGCCATCAGACAACAGGAGTTTCCACAAATCCTTTCCGGATAATTCCATCTCCAATCTTGGCTTGTACTGAAATGGTGGCTGGGTTCCATGTTCAGTTACATCCTCACGTTGGGCTGTAGCTTCTGGGATTCCACCCCCTGGAAGCTCGTAATTTTCAGCTTCTGGTCTCTTTGAACCCAAGAGTTCAGTTCTAAGTTTATCTCTTTCTGCTCACATTTTACTATAAGCTGCAAGGAGAAGCCAGGTTACATCCTCCACAGGTAGTCCGGAGATCTCCTCAGCTAAGTATTCCAGGTTGTCACTTTTAAATTCTTCCTTCCATCTGATACCAGGACTCAATTTTGCCAAATTCTCTGCCACTTTAAAACAAGGATCACCTTTCTTCCAGTTTACAACAACATATTCATCATTTCTGTTCAAGGCCTCATCCGAAGTATCTTTAGAGTCCATATTTCCATAAACAGTCTCTTTAAAGCAGTTTAGGCCTTTTCTATCAAGCTCCTCACAATTCTTCCAGAAACTCCCCATTATCCATTTAAAAAGCCATTCCAACATGTTTGGTATTTGCAAACTCAGCAGCAAAAAGCACCCCACTTCTGGTACCAAAATCTGTTTTAGTTTGCTAATGCTGCAGAATGCAAAACACCAGACATGGATAGGCTTTTATAAAACGGGGGTTTATTTGGCTATACAGTTACAGTCTTAAGGCCATAAAGTGTCCAAGGTAACACATCAGTAATCAGGTACCTTCACTGGAGGATGGCCAATGGCGCCTGGAAAACCTCTGTTAGCTGGGAAGGCACGTGGCTGGTGTCTGCTCCAAAGTTCTGGTTTCAAAATGGCTTCCTCCCAGGACATTCCTCTCTAGCAAGCTTGCTCTTCTTCAAAACATCACTCACAGCTGCACTCCGTTTCCTCTCCTTGAGCCAGCTCATTTATATGGCTCCACTGATCAAGGCCCACCCTGAATGGGTGGGGCCACACCTCCATGGGAGCATCCCACCAGAGTCACCTCCAACAGCTGGGTGGGGCACATCTCCATGCAAACAGCCTAATCCAGACATTCCAACTTAATCCCCACTATTCTGTCTGCCCCACAAGATTGCACCAAAGAATATGGCTTTTTCTGGGGGACATAATACATTCAAACCGGCACACCACGTGATCATCTCTATAGATGCACAAAAGGCATTTGACAAAATCTGAAACCCGTTCTCGATAATAACACTTAAAATTAGGAAAAGATGGGCACTTTCTCAACATAAAGGCCACATATGAAAAACCCATAGCTAACATCATACGCAATGGTGAAAGTTTGAAAGCATTCCCTATAAGACCAGAAACAAGACAAGAACGTTCACTGTCACCACTGTTATTCAACACTGTATTGGAAGTTCTTGCTGTAGTAGTGAAGCAAGAAAAAGAAATAAAAGGCACCCAAATTGGAAAGGAAGAAATAAGACTTTCCATATCTGTAGATAGAGTGATCTTATACCTAGAAAATCTTGACAGATCGACAAGAAAACTACTAGAACTAATAAATTCATCAGCGTGGCAGGCTACAAGATCAACTCAAAAAAAATCAATAAGGTTTCTACACACTTGCAGACTTGGAAAAGCTAGTTATCAAATTTATTTGGAAGGGAAAGATGCCTTGAATTGCTAAAAACATTCTAACAAAGAAAAACAAACCAGGAGGACTTACACTTTCTAACTGTGAAGCTTATTATAAAGCCATGGTAATCAAAACAGCATGGTATTGACACAAAGATAGATACTGATAAATGGAATCAAACTGAGAATTCAGAAATAGACACCCAGATCCGTGGTCAGCTGATCTTTAATAAGGCCCTCAAACCCACTGAACTAGGGCATAACAGTCTCTTCAATAAAGAGGCCTGGGAGAGCTGGAGATCCATATCCAAAAGAATGAAAGAGGATCCCTACCTCACACCTTACACAAAAATTAACTCAAAGTTAATCTTTAACTCAAAATAAGAGACAGTACCATAAAAATCCTAGAAGATAATATAGGGAAACATCTTCAAGACCTTGTATTAGGAGGTCACTTCTTAGACCTTACACCCAAAGCGCAAGCAACAAAAGAAAACACAGATAAGTGGAAACTTCTCAAAATTAAAACCTTCTGTACCTCAAAGGAATTTGTCAAAAAGGTGAAGAAGCACCCAACTCAATGGGAAAAAGTATTTGGAAGCCATGTATCTGACAGAAGACTGATATATTGCATATATAAAGAAATCCTACAACTCAATGACAACAGTACAATCAGCCCAATTATAAAATGGGCACAAAATATGAAAAGACAGTTCTCTGAAGAGGAAATACAAATGGCAAAAAAAAACATGAAAAAATGTTCATCTTACCTAGCTATTAGGGAGATGCAAATTAAGACCACAATGAGGTATCATCTCACGCCAATTAGAATGGCTGCCATTAAACAAACAGGAAACTACAAATGCTGGAGAGGATGTAGAGAAATTGGAACTCTTATTCATTTGTTGGTGGGACTGTATAATGGTACAGCCACTCTCAAAGACAGCCTGGCGGTTCCTTAGAAAACTAGATATTGATTTACCCTACGATCCAGCAATTTCACTTCTCGGTATATACCCAGAAGATCTGAAAGCAGCAACACAAACAGATATTTACACACCAATGTTCATAGTGACATTGTTCACAACTGCCAAGATATGGAAACAACCAAAATGTCCTTCAACAGATAAGTGGATAAACAAAATCTGGTATATCCACACAATGGAATACTACGCAGCAGTAACAAGGAAGGAGGCTGTGAAACATATGATAACATGGATGAACCTTGAAGATATAATGCTAAGTGAAGTAAGCCAGGCACAAAAAGTTGTGCCCAAGGGAGTGAATCTCCCTGACAATGTGGAATATGACTCCCGGGGAGGAATGTGGAACTGGCATCGTGGGACGGAGAACATCTTCTTGACCAAAAAAGGGATGTGAAAGGAAATGAAATAAGCTTCAGTGGCAGAGAGATTCCAAAAGGAGCCGAGAGGTCACTCTGGTGGGCACTCTTGTGCACAATTTAGACAACCCTTTTTAGGTTCTAAAGAATTGGGGTAGCTGGTGGTGGATACCTGAAACTATCAAACTACAACCCAGAACCCATGAATCTCAAAGACAGTTGTATAAAAATGTAGCTTATGAGGGGTGACAATGGGATTGGGAAACCATAAGGACCACACTCCACTTTGTCTAGTTTATGGATGGATGAGTAGAAAAATAGGGGAAGGAAACAAACAGACAAAGGTACCCAGTGTTCTTTTTTACTCCAATTGCTCTTTTTCACTCTAATTATTATTCTTGTTATTTTTGTGTGTGTGCTAATGAAGGTGTCAGGGATTGATTTAGGTGATGAATGTACAACTATGTAATGGTACTGTGAACAATCAAAAGTACGATTTGTTTTGTATGACTGCGTGGTATGTGAATATATCTCAATAAAATGAAGATTAAAAAAAAAGAGAGATGTTGTATGTTATCACCAATGTGAACTCTGTGAAAAATGTAAAATAAATGTTTTATATTGTAGAATGTAGAGGACCTAACAATAGATGGCTAATAAAAGGGGAATGATAATCTAACAAGAACAGATAAGTTATGGAGGGTAATCTTAATGTTACGGGAATGCTCAGGAATGACTATAGTTTGTTAATTTTGGGGGGTATGATAGGAATATGTTGGCAGCAATGTAGTTATTTTAGATTATTTGTTTTTCTTATTCCTTTGGTTATAGCTTGTTCATTTTGTTGGGTTAGGTTAGGAACATGTTGGAAGCAATGTAGTTATTTTAGGTTATTCGTTTTTCTTATTTCTTTGGTTATGGTTTGTTAATTTTCTAGGGGTAGGATAGGAACATGCTGGAAGCAATATAGTTATTTCAGGTTGTTTTTCTTATTCCTTTGTTTTTGTTCTGTTTGAAATGTTTAATTTGTTTTTTAATTTTTTGATAAAGTTAAAGAAAACCTGTACACATCAAAAGATTTTATCATCAAAGTAAAAGGACATCCTATCGAATGGGAGAAAATACTTGGAAACTACATATCCAACAAGGGTTTAATACCTAGAATATACAAAGAAATCCTATAACTCATCAATAAAGAGACAAACAACCGAATTTAAAACTGGACAAAAGACTCAAACATTTCTCCAAAGATATACAAATGGACAAAAAGCATATGAAAAGATGCTCAACATCATTAGCCATCAGAGAAATGCAAATCAAAATCAGAACGAGATACCTTTTCACACCCATTAAAATAACTACTACTAAATAATGGAAAATAAGGGTTGGAGTGGATGTGAAGAAATATGAACACTCGCTCATTGGCAGAAATGTAAAATGATGCAGCCACTGTGGAAAACAATTTGGCAGTTCCTCAGAAAGTTAAGTACAGAATTACCATAAGACTCAAGAATTCCACTTCTAGGTATATATCCAAAATAACTGAAAGTGAGGACTTGAACAGATATTTGTACACGGAGTAAAATAAGCCAGAACAAATATTGTAATATCTCACTGATATGATATAATTAGAATGAGTAAAATCATAAATCACAAACTAGTATACAGGTTACCAGGTGCCACATTTGAGTTAATGCTTAATTGGTGTGGTATTTCTGTTTGGGGCAATAGAATAATTTGGGTAATGGATGTGCTGAATATAATTAACACCAGTCAATTATATACTGGTGCAAATTATATTGGTTAAAAGGGGAAATTTTATATTGTATATATGATACTATTATAAAAATATTAAAAAGAAAACATAAGTCCATATAACACGGTGAACCCTAATGGAAACTATGGAATATAGTTAATAGTACAACTGTACTTATAGTCTTTCATCAGTTGTAACTAAGGCACCCCACTAAAGCTAAATGTTAATAATAGGAAGGTATATATGGGAACTCTGTATTTTTTGCATGATTTTCCTGTAAACCTATAATTTCTCTAATTAAAAAAAGGGGACAAAAAAACACTAAAAGAAAGTCACACATAAGGCAAAGCACTTAAAATGTTCACACACCATGTTATACCAATACCCAACACTCATCTCCATTACATGAATATTGAACCACTGGCACTTGCTGATTTTCCTTCATAAATTACTGCTCATTACTCCAGAGAATAGCATTAAGCATTGATTTAAAAAAAATAAAAACACAAACCTGGACTAGAATTATTTACTAAACAAACTTGCTGTCTCTGTTATATAATATTTCACTGTTTCAGAAAGCTTCCAATACAGCATAAAAATAGTGAAAGAAGCTCTAGGTCCAGATATGTTTTGGAATACGTGTCTAACGAATTTCTAAATAGTCTTTTCCTAAAAGGTAGTCCTGAAATTCATTGGCTTCAGGGAAAATTAACCAATGTAGTTAAACAAGAGGAGAGCTACAAGTTCTTAATTTATTTGTGCATACCTGAAGACTGGCAAAATCCAGTGTGTGAAGACTGCATTAAATTTTCAGTTACAGGCTTAATTTTTTGTTCATCACTGCGCCCCTAGCCCACAGAATTCTGATCATCATTTCCTACATAATAAGACAATGAGGGGAGGCGGGGCAAGATGGCAGACTGGTAAGCTGTATGTTTTAGTTACTCCTCCAGGAAAGTAGGTAGAAAGCCAGGAACTGCGTGGACTGGACACCAAAGAGCAATCTGACTTTGGGCATACTTCATACAACACTCATGAAAATGTGGAACTGCTGAGATCAGCAAAATCTGTAAGTTTTTGCGGCCAGGGGACCCGCGCCCCTCCCTGCCAGGCTCAGTCCCGTGGGAGGAGGGGCTGTCAGCTCCGGGAAGGAGAAGGGAGAACTGCAGTGGCAGCACTTATCGGAAACTCATTCTACTGATCCAAACTCCAACCATAGATAGACTGAGACCAGACACCAGAGAATCTGAGAGCAGCCAGCCCAGCAGAGAGGAGACAGGCATAGAAAAAAAACACCACGAAAAACTCCAAAATAAAAGCAGAGGATTTTTGGAGTTCTGGTGAACATAGAAAGGGGAAGGTCAGAGCTCAGGCCCTGAGGAGCATATGAAAATCCCGAAGAAAAGCTGATCTCTCTGCCCTGTGGAACTTTCCTTAATGGCCTTAACTGCTTTGTCTCTTAGCATTTCAATAACCCATTAGATCTCTGAGGAGGTCCCTTTTTTTTTTTCAATCCTTTTTTTTTTTCTCTAAAACAAGTACTTGAAGAAGCCCAATAGAGAGAGCTTCAAATACTTGCAATTTGGGCAGGTCAAGTCAAGAGCAGAACTACGAGAGCTCTGAGACAAAATGCAATAATCCAGTGGCTGAGAAAATTCACTAAACACCACAACTTCCCAAGAAAACGGGGGTGTCTGCTCACAGCCATCATCCTAGTGGACAGGAAACACTCCTGCACATCACCAGCCCCATAGCCCAGAGCTGCCCCAGACAACCCAGTGTGACGGAAGTGCTTCAAATAACAGGCACACACCACAAAACTGGGAATGGACAATAGCCTTCCCTGCAACCTCAGCTGATTGTCCCAGAGTTGGGAAGGTGGAGCACTGTGAATTAACAAAGCCCCATTCAGCCATCATTTCAGCAGACTGGGAGCCTCCCTACACAGCCCAGCAGCCCAGAACTGCCCTGGGGGGACGGCACTCACCTGTGACATAGCACAGTCATCCCTCAACAGAGGACCCGGGGTGCACGGCCTGGAAGAGGGGCCCACTTGCAAGTCTCAGGAACCATACGCCAATACCAAGGACTTGTGGGTCAGTGGCAGAGACAAACTGTGGCAGGACTGAACTGAAGGATTAGACTATTGCAGCAGCTTTAAAACTCTAGGATCACCAGGGAGATTTGATTGTTAGGGCCACCCCCCCTCCCTGACTGCCCAGAAACACACCCCATATACAGGGCAGGCAACACCAACTACACACGCAAGCTTGGTACACGAATTGGACCCCACAAGACTCACTCCCCCACTCACCAAAAAGGCTAAGCAGGGGAGAACTGGCTTGTGGAGAACAGGTGGCTTGTGGACGCCACCTGCTGGTTAGTTAGAGAAAGTGTACTCCACGAAGCTGTAGATCTGATAAATGGGAGATAAGGACTTCAATTGGTCTACAAATCCTAAAAGAACCCTATCAAGTTCAGCAAATGCCACGAGGCCAAAAACAACAGAAAATTATAAAGCATATGAAAAAAACAGACGATATGGATAACCCATGCCCAAGCACCCAAATCAAAAGATCAGAAGAGACACAGCACCTAGAGCACCTACTCAAAGAACTAAAGATGAACAATGAGACCATAGTACGGGATACAAAGGAAATCAACAAGACCCTAGAAGAGCATAAAGAAGACATTGCAAGACTAAATAAAAAAATGGATGATCTTATGGAAATTAAAGAAACTGTTGACCAAATTAAAAAGATTCTGGACACTCATAGTACAAGACTAGAGGAAGCTGAACAACGAATCAGTGACCTGGAAGATTACAGAAGGAAAATGAAACCATAAAAGAAAGAATGAGGAAAAAAATTGAAAAAATCGAAATGGACCTCAGGGATATGACAGATAATATGAAACGTCCAAATATAAGACTCATTGGTGTCCCAGAAGGGGAAGAAAAGGGTAAAGGTCTAGGAAGAGTATTCAAAGAAATTGTTGAGGAAAACTTCCCAAATCTTCTAAACAACATAAATACACAAATCATAAATGCTCAGCGAACTCCAAATAGAATAAATCCAAATAAACCCACTCCGAGACATATTCTGAAGACACTGTCAAACACAAAAGAGAAGAAGCAAGTTCTGAAAGCAGCAAGAGAAAAGCAATTCACCACATACAAAGGAAACAACAAAAGACTAAGTAGTGACTACTCAGCAGCCACCATGGAGGCGAGAAGGCAGTGGCACGATATATTTAAAATTCTGAATAAGAAAAATTTCCAGCCAAGAATACTTTATCCAGCAAAGCTCTCCTTCAAATCTGAGGGAGAGCTTAAATTTTTCACAGACAAACAAATGCTGAGAGAATTTGCTAACAAGAGACCTGCCCTACTGGAGATACTAAAGGGAGCCCTACACACAGAGAAACAAAGAAAGGACAGAGAGACTTGGAGAAAGGTTCAGTACTAAAGAGATTCGGTATGGGTACAATACAGGATATTAATAGACAGAGGGGGAAAATATGACAAACATAAACCAAAGGATAAGATGGCTGATTCAAGAAATGCCTTCACGGTTATAACTTTGAATGTAAATGGATTAAACTCCCCAATTAAAAGATATAGATTCACAGAATGGATCAAAAAAAATGAACCATCAATATGTTGCATACAAGAGACTCATCTTAGACACAGGGACACAAAGAAACTGAAAGTGAAAGGATGGAAAAAAATATTTCATGCAAGCTACAGCCAAAAGAAAGCAGGTGTAGCAATATTAATCTCAGATAAAATAGACTTCAAATGCAGGGATGTTTTGAGAGACAAAGAAGGCCACTACATACTAATAAAAGGGGCAATTCAACAAGAAGAAATAACAATCATAAATGTCTAAGCACCCAAACAAGGTGCCACAAAATACATAAGAGAAACACTGGCAAAACTAAAGGAAGCAATTGATGTTTCCACAATAATTGTGGGAGAGTTCAACACATCACTCTCTCCTATAGATAGATATACCAGACAGAAGACCAATAAGGAAATTGAAAACCTAAACAATCTGATAAATGAATTAGATTTAACAGACATATACAGGACATTACATCCCAAATCACCAGGATACACATACTTTTCTACTGCTCATGGAACTTTCTCCAGAACAGATCATATGCTGGGACATAAAACAAGCCTCAATAAATTTAAAAAGATTGAAATTATTCAAAGCACATTCTCTGACCACAATGGAATACAATTAGAAGTCAATAACCATCAGAGACTTAGAAAATTCACAAATACCTGGAGGTTAAACAACACACTCCTAAACAATCAGTGGGTTAAAGAAGAAATAGCAAGAGAAATTGCTAAATATATAGAGACGAATGAAAATGAGAACACAACATACCAAAACCTATGGGATGCAGCAAAAGCAGTGGTGAGGGGGAAATTTATAGCCCTAAACACACATATTAAAAAGGAAGAAAGAGCCAAAATCAAAGAACTAATGGATCAACTGAAGAAGTTACAAAATGAACAGCAAACCAATCCTAACCCAAGTAGAAGAAAAGAAATAACAAGGATTAAAGCAGAAATAAGTGACATAGAGAACAAAAAAACAATAGAAAGGATAAATATCACCAAACGTTGGTTCTTTGAGAACATCAACAAGATAGACAAGTCCCTAGCTACACTGACAAAATCAAAAAGAGAGAAGACCCATATAAACAAAATAATGAATGAAAAAGGTGACATAATTGCAGATCCTGAAGTAATTAAAAAAATTATAAGAGGATATTATGGACAACTGTATGGCAACAAACTGGATAATGAAGAGGAAATGGACAATTTCCTGGAAACATATGAACAACCTAGACTGACCAGAGAAGAAACAGAAGACCTCAACCAACCCATCACAAGCAAAGAGATCCAATCAGTCATCAAAAATCTTCTCACAAATAAATGCCCAGGGCCAGATGGCTTCACAGGGGAATTCTACCAAACTTTCCAGAAAGAACTGACACCAAACTTACTCAAACTCTTTCAAAACATTGAAGAAAATGGAACACTACCTAACTCATTTTATGAAGCTAACATCAATCTAATACCAAAACCAGGCAAAGATGCTACAAAAAAGGAAAACTACTGGCCAATCTCCCTAATGAATACAGATGCAAAAATCCTCAACAAAATACTTGCAAAGCGAATCCAAAGACACATTAAAAAAATCATACACCATGACCAAGTGGGGTTCATTCCAGGCATGCAAGGATGGTTCAACATAAGAAAATCAATCAATGTATTACAACACATTAACAAGTCAAAAGGGAAAAATTAATTGATCATCTCAATAGATGCTGAAAAAGCATTTGACAAAATCCAACATCCCTTTTTGATAAAAACACTTCAAAAGGTAGGAATTGAAGGAAACTTCCTCAACATGATAAAGAACATATATGAAAAACCCACAGCCAGCATAGTACTCAATGGTGAGAGTGAAAGCCTTCCCTCTAAGATCAGGAACAAGACAAGGATGCCCGCTGTCACCACTGTTATTCAACATTGTGCTGGAAGTGCTAGCCAGGGCAATCCGGCAAGACAAAGAAATAAAAGGCATCCAAATTGGAAAAGAAGAAGTAAAACTGTCATTGTTTGCAGATGATATGATCTTATATCTGGAAAACCCTGAGAAATCGACGATACAGCTACTAGAGCTAATAAACAAATTTAGCAAAGTAGCGGGATACAAGGTTAATGCACATAAGTCAGTAATGTTTCTATATGCTAGAAATGAACAAACTGAAGAGACACTCAAGAAAAAGATACCATTTTCAATAGCAACTAAAAAAATCAAGTACCTAGGAATAAACTTAACCAAAGATGTAAAAGACCTATACAAAGAAAACTACATAACTCTACTAAAAGAAATAGAAGGGGACCTTAAAAGATGGAAAAATAGTCCATGTTCATGGATAGGAAGACTAAATGTCATTAAGATGTCAATTCTACCCAAACTCATCTACAGATTCAATGCAATCCCAATCAAAATTCCAACAACCTACTTTGCAGACTTGGAAAAGCTACTTATCAAATTTATTTGGAAAGGGAAGATGCCTCGAATTGCTAAAGACACTCTAAAAGAGAAAAACGAAGTGGGAGGACTTACACTCCCTGACTTTGAAGCTTATTATAAAGCCACAGTTGCCAAAACAGCATGGTACTGTCACAAAGACAGACATATAGATCAATGGAATCGAATTGAGAATTCAGAGATAGACCCTCAGATCTATGGCCGACTGATCTTTGATAAGGCCCCCAAAGTCACTGATCTGAGTCATAATGGTCTTTTCAACAAATGGGGCTGGGACAGTTGGATATCCATATCCAAAAGAATGAAAGAGGACCCCTATCTCACCCCCTACACAAAAATTAACTCAAAATGGACCAAAGATCTCAATATAAAAGAAAGTACCATAAAACTCCTAGAAGATAATGTAGGAAAACATCTTCAAGACCTTGTATTAGGCGGCCACTTCCTAGACTTTACACCCAAAGCACAAGCAACAAAAGTAAAAATAGATAAATGGGAACTCCTCAAGCTTAGAAGTTTCTGCACCTCAAAGGAATTTCTCAAAGGTAAAGAGGCAGCCAACTCAATGGGAAAAAATTTTTGGAAACCATGTATCTGACAAGACTGATATCTTGCATATATAAAGAAATCCTACAACTCAACAACAATAGTACATACAGCCCAATTAGAAAATGGGCAAAAGATATGAAAAGACAGTTCTCTGAAGAGGAAATACAAATGGCCAAGAAACACATGAAAAAATGTTCAGCTCCACTAGCTATTAGAGAGATGCAAATTAAGACCACAATGAGATACCATCTAACACCGGTTAGAATGGCTGCCATTAAACAAACAGGAAACTACAAATGCTGGAGGGGATGTGGAGAAATTGGAACTCTTATTCATTGTTGGTGGGACTGTATAATGGTTCAGCCACTCTGGAAGTCAGTCTGGCAGTTCCTTAGAAAACTAGATATAGAGTTACCATTCGATCCAGCGATTGCACTTCTCGGTATATACCCGTAAGGTCGGAAAGCAGTGACACGAACAGATATCTGAACGCCAATGTTCATAGCAGCATTATTCACAATTGCCAAGAGATGGAAACAACCCAAATGTCCTTCAACAGATGAGTGGATAAATAAAATGTGGTATATACACACGATGGAATACTATGCGGCAGTAAGAAGGAACGATCTCGTGAAACATATGACAACATGGATGAACCTTGAAGACATAATGCTGAGCAAAATAAGCCAGGCACAAAAAGAGAAATATTATATGCTACCACTAATGTGAACTTTGAAAAATGTAAAACAAATGGTTTATAATGTAGAATGTAGGGCAACTAGCAGTAGAGAGCAATTAAGGAAGGGGGAACAATAATCCAAGAAGAACAGATAAGCTATTTAATGTTCTGGGGATGCCCAGGAATGACTATGGTCTGTTAATTTTTGATGGATATAGTAGGAACAAGTTCACAGAAATGTTGCTATATTATGTAACTTTCTTGGGGTAAAGTAGGAACATGCTGGAAGTTAAGCAGTTATCTTAGGTTAGTTGTCTTTTTCTTACTCCCTTGTTATGGTCTCTTTGAAATGTTCTTTTATTGTATGTTTGTTTTCTTTTAACTTTTTTTTCATACAGTTGATTTAAAAAAGAAGGGAAAGTTAAAAAAAAAAAAAAAGAAAAACAAGGAAAAAAAAAGATGTAGTGCCCCCTTGAGGAGCCTGTGGAGAATGCAGGGATATTCGCCTACCCCACCTCCATGGTTGCTAACATGACCACAGACATAGGGGACTGGTGGTTTGATGGGTTGAGCCCTCTACCATAAGTTTTACCCTTGGGAAGACGGTTGCTGCAAAGGAGAGGCTAGGCCTCCCTATGGTTGTGCCTAAGAGCCTCCTCCCGAATGCCTCTTTGTTGCTCAGATGTGGCCCTCTGTCTCTGGCTAAGCCAACTTGAAAGGTGAAATCACTGCCCTCCCCCTTAAGTGGGATCTGACACCCAGGGGAGTGAATCTCCCTGGCAACGTGGAATATGACTCCCGGGAGGAATGTAGACCCGGCATCGTGGGACGGAGAACATCTTCTTGACCAAAAGGGGGATGTGAAAGGAAATGAAATAAGCTTCAGTGGCAGAGAGATTCCAAAAGGAGCCGAGAGGTCACTCTGGTGGGCACTCTTACGCACACTTCAGACAACCCTTTTTAGGTTCCAAAGAATTGGGGTAGCTGGTGGTGGATACCTGAAACTATCAAACTACAACCCAGAACCCATGAATCTCGAAGACAGTTGTATAAAAATGTAGCTTATGAGGGGTGACAATGGGATTGGGAAAGCCATAAGGACCATACTCCACTTTGTCTAGTTTATGGATGGATGAGTAGAAAAATAGGGGAAGGAAACAAACAGACAAAGGTACCCAGTGTTCTTTTTTACTTCAATTGCTCTTTTTCACTCTAATTATTATTCTTGTTATTTTTGTGTGTGTGCTAATGAAGGTGTCAGGGATTGATTTAGGTGATGAATGTACAACTATGTAATGGTACTGTAAACAATCGAAAGTACGATTTGTTTTGTATGACTGCGTGGTATGTGAATATATCTCAATAAAATGAAGATAAAAAAAAACTCAGTGAAATATAATAAGAAATTTGGTTACTTTAAAAAGTTGGGTTATATGTAATTTTTACTTTTTCTCATTGAAACTTTTATATGTTTTCCAAATTTTATTCAAGGAGCATATATTTGTGTTGTAATCAGAAAATAAACAATAAACATTAATTTTATTGTTAACTCTAAAAAAAAAAACTAGTATTGTCAATATTCTACCTTTGCATCATGCTCTTAAATGGCTTGGCATGGCACCATTACCAATGTTATCTGTATTTGAAATTTTGATATTTTGTTCACCATGGACTTTTTGCATTACTTTTGATTTTTTAAAACCTTGCATTAAATACTATTTTGTGAGTTTTTTGGTGCCCCTTAAATTTGGGGCCCAAGGTAAATGCCTCACTATCCCTCCCTGCTTTAAAACCTGAAGCACACTTTTTCACTTTAATTATTATTTTGGTTATTTTTGTGCATGTGGTAATGAGGGTGTTGGGGATTGATTTTGCTGATGAATGTACAACTATGTAACAGTACTGTGAACAATCGAATGTATGATTTGTTTTATATGACTGTGTGGTATGTGAATATATCTCAATAAAATGAATATTAAAAAAAAAAGAAAAAGATACCATTTTCTTTAGCAACTAACAAAGTCAAGTACTTAGGAACAAACTTAACCAAAGATGGAAAAGACCTCAACAAAGAAAACTACGTAACTCTAATAAAACAAATAGAAAGGGACCTAAAAAGATGGAAAAATATTCCATGTTCAAGGATAGGAAGGCTAAATGTCATTAACATGTCAACTTCAACTAAAGTCATCTACAGATTCAATGCAATCTCTATCAAAATTCCAACAACCTTCTTCGCAGACTTGGAAAAGCTAGTTACCAAATTTGTCTGGAAGGGGAAGATGTCTTGAATTGCTAAAAACATTCTGAAACAGAAAAATGAAAAGGAGGACTTATATTCCTTAACTTTGAAGTGTATTATAAAGCCGCAGCAGTCAAAATAGCATGGTATTGGCACAAAGATAGACATACTGATCAAAGGAATTGAATTGAGAATTCCGAGATAAACCTCAGATCTACAGTCAACTGACCTTTGATAACAGGCCCCCAAAACCACTGAACTGGAACATAACAGTCTTTTCAACAAATGGTGCTTGGAGACCTGGATATCCATAACAAAAGAATGAAAGAGGATCGCTACCTCACACCCCACACAAAAATTAACTCAAAATGGATTAAAGACCTCAACGTAAGAGACAGCACCATAAAACTCCTAGAAGATAATGTAAGGGAACATCTTTAGGACCTTGTGTTAGCAGGTCACTTCCTAGACCTTACACCCAAAACACAAGCAACAAAAGAAAAAATAAATAAATGGGATCTCCTCAAACTTACAAGCTTCTTTACCTCAAAGAAATCTGTCAAAAAGGTGAAGAGGCAGCCAAATCAATGAGAAAAATATTTTGGAAACCGTATATCTGACAGTAGACTGATATCTTGCATATATTAAAAAATCCTACAACTCAATGACAATAGTACAGACAGCCCAAATAGAAAATGGGCAAAAGATATGAAGAAACAGTTCTCTGAAGAGGAAATACAAATGGCCAAAAAACACATGAAAAAATGTTCAGCTTCACTAGCTATTAGGGAGATGCAAATTAAGACCACAATGAGATACCATCTTACACCAATTAATATGGCTACCATTAAACAAACAGGTAACTACAAATGCTAGAGAGGATGTGGAGAAACTGGAACTCTTATCCATTGTGGGTGGGACTGTCTAATGCTAAAGGCACTCTGGAAGACAGTCTGGCGATTCCTTAGAAAACGAGATACAGAATTACCCTTCGATCTAGCAATAACACTTTTGGTAAATACCCAGAAGATCTGAAAGTAGTGACACGAACAGATATCTGCACGCCAATGTTCACAGCAGCAATGTTCACAATTGCCAAGAAATGGAAACAACCTAAATGTCCTTCAACAGATGAGTGGATAAATAAAATGTGGTATATTCACAAGACGGAACACAACGCCGCTGTAAGAAGGAAAGATGTTGTGAAACATATGACAACATGGATGAACCTTAAAGGCATAATGCTGAGTGAAATAAGCCAAGCACAAAAAGAGAAATACTATATGTTACCACTAATGTGAATACTGAGAAATGTAAAATAAATGGTTTATAATGTAGAATGTAGGGGATCTAGCTATAGATAGCAATTAGTTAAGGGGGAATGATAATCTAATAAGAACAGGTAAGTTATTATGGGTAAATTCAACGTTCTGTGAATTCATAACTATGGTTTGTGATGGGTATGATAGGAACAAGTTCACAGAAATATAACTATCTTAGATTATCTGTTTGCTTATTCCTTTCCTGAGTTACAGTCTGTGTATTTTCTTGGGGTAGAATAGGAATATGTTGGAAGTAGTGTAGTTATTCTAGGATATTTGTTTTTTCTTATTCCTTTACTTTGGTTTTGTTTGATAAAAACCTTTAAGGAAAAACATATAATTGTGGTGTTTGAACAAACCAACTGTAGAGTTATACTGTTCAGAAAATATAGACATGTGCCAAATAAACATCTCTTCCCTTGGTCTCACAAGGAAGGTGGAGTTTTAAAACACAGTCAGTTTTGACCTTTACCCTTTGGCCTGGTTTACCCCAGTCTTAACCAGATCTGCTTCATTCATATCACTAATTGAAGTCTGGGCTCTTTTTCAGCTTTTTTTTTTTAACAGTTGCTGTACGCACTAACATTGACATTCACACCTGCTGAGCCCTTGCTCTGAGTTTCACGTGTTACCGAGATATCCATTGTTCCAGAGACCAATCAGATTATACACTAAGGGATCAGCATTCTGTAATTACATGGAACTTTGAATAGGAAGTGAGATATGGTAGGTTAGTATAGTTCAGAGTGAAATAGTGACACATCCCAAAGTAATTTAGGCAAACAATAAAAATATACTTACAGGGTCCCCATGAGGAGCTGGGGGAAAGTGCAAAAGTGTTGGACTTCCTCACCTAGACCGATGTTGACGTTCTCAAAAACATTAGGACTGGTGGTTTGATGTGCTGAGCCCTCTATCACGGGACTTGCCCTTATGAAGCTCGTTACTGCAAAGGAGAGGCTAAACTTACATATAATTGTGCCTAAGAGTCTCCCCCTGAGTACCTCTTTGTTGCTCAGATGTGGCCCTCTCTCTCTAACTGAGCCATCTCAGCAGGTGAACTCACTGCCCTCCCCCCTACGTGGGACCCAACACCCAGGGGTGTAATTCTCCCTGGCAATGCAGGATATGACTCCTGGGGATGAAACTGGACCTGGCATCATGGGATTGAGAATATCTTCTTGACCAAAAGAGGAATGCAAAAGGAGACGAAATAGTTTTGGTGGCTGAGAGATTTCAAATAGTCAAGAGGTCACTCTGCTGGACATTCTTATGCACTATATAGATAATACCTCTTAGGTTTTAATGTATTGGAATAGCTAGAAGTAAATACATGAAACTATCAAACTCCAACCCAATAAATAATCTGGACTCCTGAAGACAATTGTATAACAATGTAGGTTACAAGGGATGACAGTGTGATTGTGAAAACCTTGTGGATCACACTCCTTTTATCTAGTGTATAGATGGATGAGTAGCAAAATGGGGACAAAAACTAAATGAAAAATAGGGTGGGATGGGGGTGGATGATTTTGGGGTATTTACTTTTATTTTTTATTCTTACTCTGATTCTTTCTGATGTAAGGAAAATGTTAAGAAATAAATTGTGGTGATGAATGCATAACTATATGATTGTACCGTGAACAGTTGATTGTACACCATGGATGATTGTATGGTATGTGAGTATATTTCAATAAAACTGAATTTAATTAAAAAAAACAAATTTAACAAAAGAAAAAAAGATATAATGACTAATAAGACCTGGTCTTATTAGTAATAAATTACTAGTAATAAAAGAAAGACACAAATAGTAATATAGTAATAAAATAAAGACACAAATATATATATATAGACAGACTAGTAATTAATATTTGGTAATAAAATAAAGACAAATATATATATAAATAGACAGATAGACAGATAAATAGGTACTGGGCATTGTGGTAGGGGGTAGGGGATGTTTTGGATGTTCTTTTTTATTTTTTCTTTATTTGGAATAATGAAAACATTTCAAAACTGACTGTGGTGAAGAATGCACAACCATATGATGATACTATAAGCCACTGATTGTAAACTTTGCATGGGTTATATGGTATGTGAATGTATCTCAATAAAATTTCATTAAAAAACATAGATACATACCAGCTAAACAAAAAAAATGAGGGAGAGCTTAAAACTTTCACAGACAAACAAATGCTGACAGAATTTGTTAACAAGATTGGCCCTACAAGAAATACTAAAGTGAGCTCTACTGGCTGAGAAAAAAAAAAAAACAGGAAAGAAAGTTCTGGAGAAGGGCACAGAACTGAAGAGTTTCAGTAAGGGTAATGTAAAGGAAACAAAGAGAGAGAGGTAAACTTGGCAGGTGAAATCACTGCCCTCCCCCGCTAAGCGGGATCTGACACCTAGGGGTGTAAATCTCCCTGGCAGCATGGAATATGACTCCAGGGGAGGAATCTAGACCCGGCATCATGGGATGGAGAACATCTTCTTGACCAAAAGCGGGATGTGAAATGAAATGAAATAAGTTTCAGTGGCTGAGAGATTCCAAAAGGAGCCGAGAGGTCACTCTGGTGGGCACTCTTATGCACAATATAGACAACCCTTTTTAGGTTCTAATGAATTGGAATAGTTAGCAGTAAATACCTGAAACTATCAAACTACAACCCAGAACCTTGAATCTTGCAGACAATTGTATAACAATGTAGCTTATGAGGGTGATAATCTGATTGGGAAGGCCATGTGAATCACACTCCCCTTTGTACAGTGTATGGATGGATGAGTAGAAAAACAGGGGTGAAAAAACAGGCACCCAGTGTTCTTTTTTACTTTAATTGTTCTCTTTCACTTCAATTTTTATTCCTATTACTTTCGTGTGTGTGTGGTAGTGAAAATGTTCAAAAGTTAATTTTGGTGATGAACGCACAACTATACAATGGTACTGTGAACTGATTGTACGCTTTGTACGACTGCATGGTATGCAAAAATATCTCAACATAATTGAATTAAAAAATTATGATAAAATAAAAAAATAGATGTAACAAATAAAAAACAAAGCTTAAGATGGCTGATTCAAGAACTGCCTTCACTGTAGTAATACTGAATGTGAATGGATTAAATTCTCCAAATAAACAGAATGGTAGAATGGATTAAAAAATATGAACCATCAATATGTTGTTTACAGGGGTAAGTGGGGTTAGAGGGAGCGCTATGTCCACAGAAATCCCCGGAGGAGCAGAAGGAAATGGAAGATAAAGTGACTAGTCCAAGATAAAGCTGAAGAATCAAAACTAAAACAAGGTATCCTCATCCAGGACAAAAGCCTGTAGGTTCAAGTTTCTTAAGAAAACAATCTTAGAAAGGGAAAAAATATTTTGATTCAGGGGATTACAACATGGCTAAAGCGTAAATGAAGAACAAGTAACTTCCTGCTGCAGCCTCGGATAAGATAGAGGTCACTGGTGACCACATTCAGACTCCACTCTCGGCTTTTTGCTTCCTTTCATTCACTCATTTGAGACCGACAGCACTGCAGGTAGTAGTAGTGTATGCTGCTGTTGTAAGGCATACATACATGTACAGTTTTGATTAGTTTAACAGTGCATTGATGAAAGGGAAATGTTAGCACAACATAAAGTAACCTACTAGAAAATAATTATATGTATTACCTACTCCCACTGTAATGCTGGTTTTAACAAGTAACAAGTTTTATAATTTTAATGTTTTGGATTTTCCTTACTTCATCTTAACTATAGCTTTGCACATTACTCTTAATATAACTTCTATTGTATTGATTTCTTTTGGATTTGTAAAACAGAAGTTTAAGACCACAAGTTGGGAGAAAGGTTACGTATCTCAGACACAAACCAATAGATGGGGCTCTGTGCTTGAACGTGAGTGGACTTGTGCCGGGTTGAATGTTATTATATCCCCAGAAAAAGCCATATTCTTTGATGCAATCTTGTGCGGCAGACATATTAGTGGGGATTAAATTGGAACGTTTGGATTAGATTCTTTCCATGGAAATGCGCCCCACCCAACTGTGGGTGATAACTCAGACTGGATAGTTTCCATAGAGGTGTGGCCCTGCCCATTCAGCATAGGCCTTGATTAGTTTACTAGAGCACTATATAAGCTCAGACAGAAGGAGCAAGCTTGCTACAGCCAAGAGGGACACTTTGAAGAACGCAAGTTGCTGAGAGAACAGCTGCAAATCAGAGACAGTTTGAAGACAGCCAGTGAAAGCATATTTTGCTCGGGAGAAGCTAAGAGAGGAAAAACACCCCCAGAGCAACTGAGAGTGACATTTTTGAGTGACAGCCTAGAGAGGAACATCCTGGGAGAAAGCCATTTTGAAACCAGAACTCCAGAGCAGACACCAGCCATGCGCCTTCCCAGCTAACGGAGGTTTTCCGGACACCATTAGCCACCCTCCAGTGACGGTACCCAATTGCCAATGTGTTACCTTGGATACTTTATGGCCTTAAGACTGTAACTGTGTAACCAAATAAACCCCCTTTTATAAAAGCCAATCCATTTATGGTGTTTTGCATTCTGGCAGCATTAGCAAACAAGAATAGGCCTTAAACTTGTTTAAGCCTTAACAAAAGAATTTTACTTGGGCAATATTTGCCCATTCTGGTGTACCTTACACGACTCAAGTGCTTAACAGCTGCTATTGAAGCTAGTATTCTTATTCAGTTCTATAGTGGTAGAATACTTGCTGTTGATGATGTGAATGACGTGTGCACGTGCATCAACTATTGAATTCACTTTCGTGCTATTTTTGAAAATACAAATTTCACACAACCTCTCACAAATGTATTAATTTCACACTTTAAAAAGCAGATGTGCCAACTATAAGCACAAGAGTTCCTACACAAAATTCTATATGTCCATTAGAGCTTTTATTCAGTAAGATTAGATTACAGTCATCCATGGTGTACAATCAATTGTTCAAAGTATGGTTTGTGACTGTAACGCAACATAATTGAAATATTTAGGAAAAAAAAGAATAGTTTAACAATCCAGGGTCTACAGAACACCAGACTGAAATCTTTACTCAGTCTGCTACAGACTTTAAGACTTTTTATTTTGTTACTAATATCCATGACATTCAGTGGCCTTGTGCAAATATGGTATGTTGCTCAGGCGTATCTTTTGTCCTGTGCAGACAGACCATTTCATTCTGACTTTTATGAAAATTGCAATTCATGTAATTGATATAAACTTTCTTAATGTAGAAATTTTTGCTTCACAGTCAACTTTGGGGGCACAAGAATAAAAGGTTTCAATACTGTGTCCCCTGCTCTTCACCCCTCCCTTTTTCTTCTTTTACTCAAATGGAGTTGGGCTGTTTGGTCTATTTAGAAGCATAGCTATCTGTGTTCTAATCCTTTAAATTTGCTCTGTTGAATGCTGTATTTAATGCTAATAATGGTGTTTTCCTTACAATTTCTCAGTTGTTAATTAAACACTCTTAATCCTGTATTATCTATATTTGATCATTGTTTAAATAAAAGGAACTTTATGATGAAACAAATATATGTCAGCATGAGTTAAGTGAATTAGGCTTGTTACAATTAGAGCAATTTACATGATAGGTAGAAGACACCCAAATTAAAATATTTAATTACATATTCTGCTTCTATAGCTGTCACTTTAAGAAAAATATTGATTTTACATTACTTGTGGTTGATCTCGTTAGTAAGAACTTTAATTGGGACATATTTACCACTCTTTGAAGATCTCTTCCCGTAAGTAGTAATGCTGTAGCATGATAATGAGCATCAGCAGCCTGAAAGGATAATATTTTTCTTCCAATCCTTAATGTGCACAGAGCCTCCTCTCTTTTGGATTCAGGCATCCTTTCTGGATCCTGGTTTCATTTGTATACCTGCTTCCCTACGATCCCAAATAATAGCAGATGGTGCCTTGAGCACAGCACCTGCATTTAAGGGCTGCCTAGCACCCTGAGGAAAACTCGCTGATTGTCTTCCTGTTCTGCCACTCCCCAAAGCAGAACAGAATGAAATCAGTAACGTGCTCATTTGTAGCTTTAAGCATCAGTAATACACGAATATATTTATAATGGGAGCAGGTAGATTAACTCAAAATATATATAATCATTGTAGAATCAATTTAAGAATTATGTAATATTCCAAAGCAGAATTTCTAAGACATCTAGCCTTTTGTTTTTTTATGGATTTTTACAAGCTATCACCATTAAATTCACACAAGTGAGATGATTAATCTCACAGATCAGGGAGACCATGTTATTCCTTATCATGATAGGACTCCTGCTGTAGTTTGGGACAGATGATAACCTCTCCCTGAGTTTTAATTTATAACATACAATGCTAATATTTAACCTACCTCAAAACTTTTTGAGGATCTGTGAAATGCTGCATAAGGGCCCAAAATAAAATATTGCTGATTATCTATTTATTAAAGGTAAAATTTCCTCATTAAACCAACCTGCCCCCTGAAAAGTCACAGTACTTCAAATCTCAGGATTTGCAACTGGGAAAGACCTGTCACTAAGGATTCCTAGGTGTAATTGCTTAGCTTCCATTATTGGTGCATAGTGTAGACAGGTTTTTAATTTTTCTATTTTTTGTTCTGCCTCAAAGCTCAGTTTACTGAAATCATACTTCTAGGCTGTTTTACCACTGCATAATGATTGATTAACTGAGCTTTATTGTCCATTTACATGATTTCAGAGTTGTGGGAAATGGCTAATTTTAATCAGTGTCCAGTTTATTATAAATGAATGCTGGAGTAAACTGAATGTGGAGATATATACTTTATGAAAACTAGCTAAAGTCTGAAATGAATGACAACTTTATTTCACGTCCCAGTAGCTCCTAATTTGAGAAACATTTTACTTTTGAAAGATACATCTGACTAGGACAATTATATAGTTTATGGCAAATTGAGATAGTAAGGATTATTGGATTGTTTTGATGAATTGGAAGGGGCATGTTTGTGTTCTCTTTACAAACTGTTCAACACTCTTGTACTGCTGAACTAAAAATACATCTTAAGTTTCTTCAAGACAGTCCTGTCAGGACCTCTGCTTGTTATTACTCCAATAGTTAGCATTATTGCTCTCACGTGATGTGACCAAGCTATAATTCTGAATATTCAGTGATACCTTTTACTAAATCAGACATGTATTCTCAGGGCAAATCAGTGCCATTTTATTAAAGCTAAAGTATAATGCCTACTCAAATTGTGCTCTCAACTTGGTGTTTGTTAATCCAGGGACAGGAAGAGCACTTCAGGGTGGCAACTAAAGTAATTTCTCTGATGGCTTCATATTCTGCAACACTGAAACATTTACATTTCTTCCATTTTTCATTTTCCTTCTTTCACTTTCTTTCACCTTACCCCATCCCTACCTATTCCTTAAACCCACTGACAGCATTCATTAAATGGTGTGAGGGCTAAGAAAATATCGATCCTTAAAATCCTTTCCAGCACACCACACAACACTGTCCTAATCTGGATACTGACTAATTTGAACCACTGTCCCAACTCTGCAAACTCAGCATGCATTGCCAGTCTTCCCCTCTCTCTCTTATTCTCCTAACATCCCAAAATACCTAGTAAAATTGCAGTCAAAAAAATTGGACTTTGGAATTGTTAACCTACACATAAAAACAGATTGTTATACTGTTTTATTAGTTTCAGCCTTTTAAATAGACAAGACTGTGGATTTTTATCCTGCATTTCAGGGGTTGTAGTAGCCATTAATGTATGTTTCTATTATGCTGTTTCTCAGGTAAGGAGCCGTTGGAAGAAAACATCTTATTTCTTTAATCTTATGCCTCTACATCTGCTACTGCACCTCTGACAATTCTGATGCAGTATGAAACTTTGCCTACAGTAAAACGGCCAAGAGTAAATGGCTTTTTTGTTGAACACATCTATAGTTTGGAGTTTATGCTGAAATTTGTCAAATAGCCAAAATTTTAGTTGTGAAATATTTAAAAAAAATAAAACTGATCTAATTCTACACCAAGAAAAAATATGCTGTTTATAAGAGACTCCCTTTAGACCCAGCGACACAAAGAGATTGAAAGTGAAAGGATGGAAAAAAATATTCCATGCAAGCTGCACCCAAAAAAGCAAGGGTATCCATACTAATCTCAGAAAAAATAGACATTAAATGCAAGAATGTCACAAGAGACAAAGAAGAACACTATATACGAATAAAACGGACAAGTTGCCAAGAAGAAATAACAATCATAAATGTTTATGCACCCAATCAAGGTACTCCAAAGTACATGAAAAAAATATTGGCAAAACTGAAGGAATCAATAGATGTTTCCACAATAACTGTGGGAGACCTCAATACACAAATCTCTTCTATAGATGAATCAACAAGAGACAGAACCAATAAGGAAATTGAGAACCTAAACAATGTGATAAAAGAATTAGGTTTAACAGAAATACAGAGAGCATTATATCCCAAATTACCAGGATATACATTCTTCTCTACTGCTCATGGAAGTTTCTCCAGGACAGATCATATGCTGGGGAAGAAAACAAACCTCAATAAATTTAAAAAGACTGAAATTACTCAAAGCACATTCTCTGACCAAAATGGAATGCAACTAAATGTCAATAACCATCAAAGATCTAGAACATTCACAAATATCTGGAGGTTAAACAACACAGTCCTAAACAATCAGTGGGTCAAAGAAATTGCAAGAGAAAATGCTAAATTTCTAAAGAATGAAAACGAGAACACAACACATCAAAACTTACGGGATGCAGTGAAGGCAGTATTGAGGAGGAAATTTATAGCTCTAAATACATACATTAAAAAGGATAAAAGAGCAAAAATCAAAGAACGAATGGAACAACTGAAGAAGCCAAAAAGGATCAGCAAACTGATCATAAAGCAAGTAGAAAAGAAATAACAAACATTAAAGCAGAAATAAATTATACAGAGAACAAAAAAGAATAGAAAAAATAAATAAGGCCAAAAGTTGGTTCTTTGAGAAGATCAACCAGATTGACAAACCTTTAGCTAGATTTAAAAAGTCAAAAAGAGGGAAGAACCAAATAAACAAAATAATAAACGAGAGGAGGGACATTACTGCGAATCCCAAAGAAACTGAAAAAATCCTAAGAGGATACTATGACCAACTCCACACCAACAAACTAGATAATTCAGAAGAAATGGATAATTTCCTGGAAACACAGGAACAACCTAGACTGACCAGAGAAGAAATAGAAGACCTCAGCAAAGCAATCAAAAGTAAAGAGATGCAACCAGTAATCAAAAGGCTTCCTACAGAACATGTTTGAAGCAAAATAGTTATTTTAGGTAATTTGCTTTTCTTAATATTTTGCTTTGTTTTGTTTGAAATGTTGTGGGGGTTTTTTGTTGTTCATTTGTTTAATTTTACAACAAATAAAGTTTTAAAAAAAAGCTTCCTACAAATAAAAGCCCAGGGGCAGATGGCTTTACACAAGAATTCTACCAAACTTTCGAAAAAGAACTGACACCATTCCTACTCAACTCTTTAAAAAAATTGAAGAAAATGGAACACTACACAACTCATTTTAAGAAGCTAACATCACCCTAATACCAAAACCAGATAAAGATGCCACAAGAGAGGGAAACCACAGGCCAATCTCCCTAATGAATATGGATGCAAAAATTATCAACAAAATACTTGCAAATCGAATCCAAAGACACATTAAAAAAATCATACACCATGACCAAGTGGGGTTCATCTCAGACATGCAAGGGTGGTTCAACGTAAGAAAATAAATCAATGTAACACAACACATTAACAAATAAAAAGGGAAAATTCAAATGATCATCTCAACAGATGCTGGAAAAGCATTCAACAAAATTCAGCATCCTCTTTTTGATAAAAACACTTCAAAAGGTAGGAATTGAAGGAAACTTCCTCAGTAGGATAAAGGGCATATATAAAAAACCCACAGCCAACATAATAATGGTGCAAGACTGAAAGCCTTCCCTCTAAGTTCAGGAATGAGACAAGGATGCCCATGGTCACCACTATTATCCAACATTGTGCCAGAAGTTCTAACCAGAGCAATCTGCAAGACAAAGAAATAAAAGGCACCCAAATTGGAAATAAAAACATAAAACTGTTATTATTTGCAGATAATACAATCTTATATTTGGAAAACCCTGAGAAGTCAATGACACTACTACTTGAGCTTATAAACAAATTCAAAGACCTCAATATAAGAGACAGTACCATAAAACTCCTACAAGATAATGTAGGGAAACCTCTTCAAGACCTAGTATTAAGAGGTCACTTCTTATACCTTACACCCATGCACAGGCAATGAAAAAAAAAATAGACAAATGGGAACTCCTCAAAATCAAAAGCTTCTGTACCTCAAAGCAATTTGTTAAAAAAGTAACAAGGCAGCCAATGCAATGGCAGAAAATACTTGGAAACCATGTGTACCGGTTTGTATATATTATCTCCCCCAGAAAAAGCCATGTTCTTTGATGCAATCTTGTGGTGCCAGACATATTAGTGGGGATTAAGTTGGAACATTTGGATTAGGTTGTTTCCATGGAAATGAGCCCAACCCAACTGTGGGTGATAACTCTGGATAATTTCTGTGGAGGTGTGGCCCCGTCCATTCAGCATGGGCCTTGATTAGTTTACTAGAGCACAATATAAGCTCAGACAGAAGGAGCGAGCTTGCTACAGCCAAGAGGGACACTTTGAAGAACACACAGAAGCTGAAAGAGTAGCTGCAGATGAGAGACAATTTGAAGACAGCCGTTGAAAGCAGACTATTTCTCCGGAGAAGTTGAAAGGACAAACACCCCAAGAGCAACTGAGAGTGACATTCTGAAGAGGAGCTGTGGCCTAGAGAAGAACAACCTGGGAGAAAGCCATTCTGAAACCAGAATTCTGGAGCAGACACCAGCCACATACCTTCCCAGCTCACAGAGGTTTTCCGGATGCCACTGGCCATCCTCCAGTGAAGGTACCTAATTGCTGATGTATTACCTCGGACTCTTTATGGCCTTAAGACTCTAACTGTGTAACCAAATAAACCCGTTTTATAAAAGCCAATCCATTTCTGGTATTTTGCATCCCGGCAGCATTAGCAAACTAGAACACCATGTATCTGATAAGAGACTGATATCTTGCATATATAAAGAAATCTTATAACTCAATGACAATAGTACAAACAGCCCAATTATAAAATGGGTAAAAGATATGAAAAGACATTTCTTTGAAGAAGAAATGCAAATGACAAAAAGCATATAAAAAACGTTCATCTTCACTAGCTATTAGGGAGATGCAAATCAAGACTACAATGAGCTATCATCTCACACCAATAAGAATGCCTACCATTAAATGAACAGTAAACTAAAAATGCTGGAGAAGATGTGGAAAAATTGGAACTCTTATTCATTGCTGGTGGGACTGTGTAATGGTACAGCCACTCTGGAAGACCATTTGGTGTTTCCTCAGAAAACTAGACATGGAGTTACCCTACGATCCAGCAATTTCACTTTTCAGTACATACAGAGAAGATACGAAACCAGTGACATGAACAGATATTTGCAGACCAATGTTCATAGTGGCATTGTTTACAACTGCCAAGGTATGGAAACAATCCAAGTTTCCTTCAGCAGACAAGTGGATAAACACTATGTAGTAAATACACACAATGGAAACAACACAGCAGTAAGAAGGAATCAGGTTGAGAAACATGACCGCATGGATGAACCTTGAAGACATATGCTGTGTGAAATAAGTCAGACACAAAAGGGGAGATACTGTATGTTACCATAATGTCAACTCCATGAAAAATGTAAAATAAGTATCTTATACTGCAGAATATAGGAGACCTAGAGATAGACATAAGCTAGTGAAGGGGGAACAATAATCTAGTAGGTACAGATATGATAATGTGGGTGAACTTAACGGTATGCATATGGTCAGGTGTGACTATGGTACATTAATGGGATTAGAATTATCAGTGATGCACTGAAGGTGAACATGTTCGTAAACGTTTAAAGGCATGTAACCCACAGAGTAGCACCACAAACCTAAATAAGTGTTAGCATGATATACGTATGAGGTATGACACTGGTGCAGAGGTTTAACAGAGTGGTATGGAAAAACTACCCACTACATAGACTAAATTTAATAGGAGTATCTTATCAACACTACACTAATACTAGGGTTGAATAATTAGCAGTTGACAAGAGCTCTGGGATGTATTATGTTATGATAATTGTTTAAAGTTGAGAGTGAATGATGACTGTACAACTAAGTGAAGATAAAAATGTAAGAAACTGACCATTTACCTTGGGACAGAATATATATTAAGTGAAATTAGGAACCCACTACTTAATAAATCAAGCCCTCAAATTGAGGCTTGCTCTTGTGAAATTTAGGGTTGTAAACAGGAGGCAGAGCCCTCCTATAATTATGCCAAAGAGGCACCTCCAGGGAACCTCTTTTGTTACTCAATTGTGGCCTTTTTCTCTCTAAGCCCAACTCAGCAAATAAATTCATTAACCTCCCCCCAACAAGGTACATGACTCCCAGGAATGAGCCTGGCCCAGGCAGTGAGGGACTGAAAATGCCTACTTGACCAAAAGGAGGTAAAAAGAAAGGTAACAAGCTGAGGTCACAGTGGCTGAGAGATCCCAAATTGAGTCGAGAGGCTATCTTGGAGGTTTCTCTTATGCAAGCTCCAGCTAGACATCCCAAATGGCCACAGTATGTCTTACCCTTACCAAAAGTAGTTCCCAAGTACCTAGGTCCCTACCTAAGATTCTATAGAAGAGTCACTCTTAAGTTTTACCTTTCAAAAACTTAAATCCACCAGTATTCCTATACCAGACAAGTCCCAAAACCCAGAGGCAACAGCCTCTTTAATATCAACAATGAGATACAGCCACCTTCCCCATGCTGTCGACACCCCCTTTCAATATGAACAAGTTAGGGACTCATAGGGACTCACTGTCCAGACACTCCTGAAGATGGAGAAAGACATTAAGTGAGAGGAAGGAAGCAAACAAAATAATATTCAACAACGGTCTGTGAATACTGAAACTTAATATAAATTTATATATTTTTTTAGATGCTGGGGTGCTGGAAAAGCTGGAAGTAGGTAAATAACATGGTAGAACTCTAACCTATAACACCCTTAGAAATTTGCTCTATAGCTACTCATTGAATTGTGATTTGAAAGTCTTCACCTTTCTGCATATACCTTACATTGAATAACAAGGAAAGAACTGTAGCTATGGAACTGGAACCCATAACAATTTTTTAAATTACCTATATAACTGCTTATTGAGCTGTACAGCAAAAGTTAACATCTTTGTTTATGTATGATATATTTTACAATAATGCAAATAGCTGAAGTAGTAGAATTGTGACCCAATGACATTCTTTGAAATTTGCATTCTAACTACTTGTTACTTTCTACTTTGAAACTTATCACTGTTATATATACATGTAAAAGTTCACAATAAAAATGCATTAAAAAAATCCCAGCAGTCTTTTTTTGCAGAAAAGGAAAAGCTGACCCTCAAATTCATATAGAATCACAACGGGTCACAAAGAGCCAAAATCAATATTGCAAAGTTGGAAGTCTCTTACTTTCTGATTTCAAAATTTACTACAAAGTTATAGTAATTAAAACATAGTGGTAGTGGCACAAGGATAGACATATATATTAATGGAATAGAACTGAGAGCCCCTGGCAAACCCACATCTATGGGCAATCAATTTGAAAAGGGCCTCAGGTATATTAAGCTGGAAAAGCACAGTATCTTCAACAAATGGTGCTAGGAAAACTAGCAGTCAACATGAGAAAGAATTAAGTGGATCACTACCTCACAACACATACTAAAATTAATTCAAAGTGGATAAACGGCCTAAATATAAGAAAAAAATTATAAAACTCTCAGAAGCAAACATCGGGGAAAACATTCAGGATGCCATATTTGGCACTGGATTCTCAGATACAGCACCAAAAGCCAGAACAACAATCAAAATAAAAGATAAATAGAAATTCATCAAAATCAAAACCTTTTGTGCATCAAAGCACATTATCAAAAATGAGAGGTCAGCCTACAGAAATGGAGAAAATGGTTCTGAATCAGATATCTGATAAAGGTATAATGTCCAGAATATATAAAGATCTCCTACAACTCAATAAAAAGACAAATGTTAAAACTAAAAGATGAAAAAACCCAAGTTTATTAGAAATTTCTCCAAAGGTATACAAATAGCCAATAAGCACATGAAAACATGCTCACAAATTGTTACTTTGTGGGTGGGAATGAATCATGGTCAGCCACTGTGCAAAACTTTGATGGCTCCTCAAAAAGTTTAGCAAAATGACCATATATGCTGGTTTGAAACTATTATGTACCCCATAAAAGACTATGTTCTTGTGGGGCAGACCTATTGTGGGTGGGATCTTTTGAATAGGTTCTTTCCATTGAGATGTGACAACACCCAGTCAGGGTAGGTATTAATCCTTTACTGGAGTCCTTAAGAGCACTCACAGAGACAGAAACTCATAGAAACTGAGAGAGACATTTCGGAGACAAGCTAAGATACATAATTCAGAGTTTTTCCCCAGGAGAAACAAGCAAGGACCCACAGGAGCTGAGACATGAGTCCAGAGACATTTTGGAGAAAGCCACTGAAACCAGAAGCTAAATCTGGGAGAGAAGGTTCAAAAGAGCCAGCCAACTGCCTTCCCATGTGAGAGAGGAACCCCAGATGTCATTGGCCTTTATTCAGAGAAGGTATCTACCTCTTGATGCCTTAAGTTGGACATTTTCGTGGCCTTAGACTGTAAATTTCTGAACTAATAAACCCCCATTGCAAAACTCAATCCATTTCTGGTATATCGCATTTTGGCAGCTTCAGCAAATCCAAACACCATATGACCCAGTAATTTTACACTTAGGTATATACCAAAAAGAACTGAAAGCAAGGCTTGAATAGATATTTGTACAGCAGTGTTTATAGCATAATTATTCACAACAAAAAGATGAAAGCAACCAAAGTGTCCAACAGATGAACAATAAAGAATATTTAGTATATATGCACAATTGGATACTGTTCAGCCAAAAAAAGGAATAATGTCTCAATACACACTAAAACATGGATGAACCTTAAAAACATCATGCTGAGTGAAAAAATCCAGACACAGAAGGAAAAATATTGTATGAGTCTACTTATGTTAAATATCTAAAAATTCAGAAAGAAAAAATGTTGACTAGGGGAGGGAGGAGTGGGGAGTTGTTGCTTAAAGGGTACAGTTTCTGTTTTGGGTGATGAAAAAGTTTTAATAATGAATGGTGGTGCTGGTAGTACAACATTGTAAATGTAGTTAATACTACTACATTTTCCACTTAAAATGGTAAAAATGGGATTTTTTTAATATATATGTTACAATAAACTATTTTTAAAATGAAGGAAAGTCCTGAAGCACATGACAACATGGATGAACCTTGAGGACATTCTTTTGATAGAAATAAGTCATTCACAAAAGGACAAACGTTATATGATTTCACTAATATGAAATAATTATAGTACGCAAACTTAGAAACAAAAAATCTAGAATATAGGTTATCAGGAGACAGAATAAAACTACAGAATGGAGAGTGATTGCTTAATAGGTACAGAATTTTTAACCAGCTTGAACTTAAACACTTAGAAATGGACAGAGGTGATGGAAGCATGTTACTGTGAGTATAATTAACAGTGCTAAATTGTGTGTGAATGTGGTTGTAGGGGAAGTTTAGAGTCATGTATGTCAACAGAAGGAAAGCTAGAGGTTAAAACATGGGAATGTATACGGTGAATTTTTCAGCAGACAATGTGATTAACAGTACAAATATAAAATAGGCCTCTTATGAGCTAGAACAAATATATGTCACTATTAAAAGGAGTTGAGTGCTATATGAGGAAAAATGCACCTATTGCAAACAATGGACTATGTTTAACAGTAATTTTTTCACTATTCTTTCATCAACAGTGGCAGATGTACCATACCAATGCTGGGGGTCACTAACAGGGAGGGATAAAGGGTATGCGATGTTTTCAGTTGTCTTTTTTTTTTTTTGGAGTAATAAAAATGTTCTAAAATTGATTGTGGTGATGAATGTACAACTAAGTGATGATACTGTGAGCCACTGATCATATACTTTGGATGGATGGTACAGTGTGTGAATGTATCTCAATAAAATTGCATTTAAAAAAAGGAGGAGAGGCACGTGTTAATAAGTATTTTTTTAAAAACATGCAACAAATCTACTCACAGATGCAATCAAACCATAGAAAATTTAGCTCATAATGAATGAATAACTGCTAGAATACATTATTTCTATACTGTTCCCACCTCCACCTCTTCTAATACTAGATATTTTTTATACTCAATATTCATCACCCTGTATTTATAAGACATCACCAGTATGCATAAAACCTTAGTAACTGCTTCCTTCTCTAATGCCCTATAACTATAAAAACCTTTGTATTTTATTATCTAAATGAAAATCACTCATTTCCATTTCTTTTAGTATACCCCTCAGGTACTAGCTAAAGAATAGATACAGTGGGGGGGGGTTAAAAACCTTGCTGAAATGTCATTTTCCATAATTTCAAAAATGTTAAACACTGCTCAAACGCAAATAAATTAAGGGGAAAAAAGACTACAATACACAGTACGTTCTCTTTCCATTTACCCATGCTTTGATTCATTGGAAGTCTAGGAGGAGAACTTGTTTCTTCAGATTCTACTGATGACTGTGCCAGGAAGTCATGAAGTTTCTGTACCAATGTATTCAACTTGCTTTCACTATCAAAACAAAAATTTAGAGGATTTTGTTAGTCTGCAATGTATTGAATTAAATTAAAGATCTAACAAGCTAACTGACTCCCCACCACCACACCCAGCTATCTGATCTGGCCCTTCCCCTATCTGAATCCCAGTTTCCTCATCTGTAAAATAAGGGGAACAGTATCAACTACTCTGACATAGCCTTGTTGAAGGAACAAATGAGATAATACATGTAAAGTGCTTGGCACCACCCTAGACTGGTCCCTTACAGAATCATCCTCCCAGAGTTGTGTTTTAACAACGTACTCTGAACATTCTGCAAAGGCTGTGATAAGAAATCATCATGTGTAGAACTCAATTTCCATTTGCTGTCAAATTTATGGAGAATATTTTCAATGCATGACTCCATTTTCCACATGAGAAATTATTAGAATTTTTGTCATGAAAACTGGGAGATGCCTGCCTCTGATATCTAAAATTCTGTAATTTATGGGAACTCTGTGTTTTCTTCATGATTTTTCTATAAACCTACAAGTTCTCTAATTATAAAAAAGCTCTAACAAGCTGAAAAAAACCCTATATGTAAGGCTGTCAAAACCATGCATATTCAAAGTAAATAAAAACCAGATCATAGAAATAAAAAAGGATGAGGATACTGTGACCAAACAACAAATTAAACAACCTACATGAAATAGACAAATTCCAAAAAAAAAAAACACACAAACAACATACAATGATGCTACAATGACTCTAAAAGAAATAGAAGATGTCCACAAACCAATTACAACTAAAGAGATTTACACATTCATCAAAAACCTGCCAACACAGCAAACTCCCAGGACCAGATGGATTTTCAGGTGAATTCTAACAAACATTCCAAAAATTAATACAAATCCTCCTCCACCTCTTTCAAAAATTGAACAGGAGGAAAGACCATCCAACTCATTCTATAAAGTCACCATCACTCTAATAAAGAAAGACAAAGATGCAAAATGAAACTATAGACACATTTTTCTTATGAACATAGGTGCAAAAATCCTAAACAAAAGACTAGCAAATTGAATCCAAAAGCACATTAAAAGAATACAATATAATCACATGGGCATTATCCCACAAATGCAAGGCTGGTTCAACATAAGAAATTCAACTAATGTAATATACCACCGTGGCAAAACAAAAGGAAGAAATCCGCATGATCATCTCAACTGACAAAGAAAAGGCATCCTTTCTTGATAAAACACTTAGAAGTATGAGAATAGAAGAAAACTTCTTGACAGGATAAGGGACATATATGAAAAACTCACTGCTATCATCATACTGAAAGGTAAAAGACTGAAAGGTAAAAGACTGAAAACTGGAACAAGACAAAATTGTCTACTGTTACCACTGACATGGTACCGAAATTCTAGCAGAGATATGAGGCAAGAAAAAGATATAAAAGGCATCCAAACTGGAAAGAAAGAAGTAAACTTTCACTATTTTCAGGTGACATAATCATTTATATTTATATATACACATAAATACATATATAGATATATACACATACACATATATACATATATATATATGTATATAAATGAAAAATCTACAACAAAGTCATTAGAGCTAATAAATTAGTTCAGCGAACTGTCAGGGTAAAAGATCAACACGCAAAAATCAGTAGTGTTTTGATACCTTAGTAATGAGCAATCTGAGGAGGAAGTAAAGAAAAAAAATATCTAGGACCAAAGTGAACAAAGGATATAATGGACCTATACAAGGAAAACTACAAATGTGCTGAAAAAAAAACAAAAAACAAAATCAAAGGTCATCTAAACAATCAGAATGACATTCCACCACTCACGGATAGGAACACTAAATATTGCTAAAATGTCAATTCTATACATCATGATTTACAGGTTTAATGCAATCCCAATCAAAACCCCAACAGTCTACATTGCAGAAATGGAAAAGGCAATCATCAAATTAATTTGAAATAGGAGGATCCAAGATGGCAGATTAGGAGAAACACAGCAAAATTCTCCTCTGTGAAAAGCACTAAATAAAGGACAGAAACTGCTCCAGAACAGCAGTTCCAGTCTTCCACCGACTAGGCAGGGACTTCTACACCAATAGTGAGGGTTTACTTGGAGAAACCGAGAGGCTGCATTTAATATGGGTGATTGTTCAGCCCAGAACGCCGCCGGGAAACAGGCGGCTGAAGCCAGCTGACGGTGCAGAGGAGAGGAGCATTACAGACACTGGGCACCCTCTTCAGTACCTGCCATGGGATATAAACCTTCACAGACCTGCGGCCAAGAGCCCCCATGCCAGGTACAGGCCATTGGAGTGTACAGACAATCACAGAAAGGGGCACCTTTTCAACCCTGTGCAGCCATCATTGCAGTTTGCTGGAAGACAACCCTTCACAGACCTGCAGCAGAGAGTTTCCTTGAGAGAATTCGGGATCGGCAGGCTTGTGACAGCATCCACACTTCCACCACAGTAGAACGTGGTGTACAAAGCCTAGAGTCAGGGGTGCCACAAGGAAGTGCCAGGAGCCCTCCACCAATCCCAAGGACTCATGGGCATATGACAGAGAGGGACTGTGGGGCATCTGAGCTGGAAGGTGAGATGCATAGCTCTGCAGCCCCAGAGTATTCCACCCACAGCCCCGAAATGACAGGGAACACTGTGTCCTGGAGTGGACTCCCTGACAAACTGCACAGGGCAAACACCCCACCCAGAGGGCTGACAGTCCCCAGCAAGCACGGAAAATTGGTACACTGACTGGACAGCCACATGGTTGGGACACCCACTCAGTGTATAGAAGAATTTGGGAAGAACTGGCTTGAGGGTAAGAGGTGGCTCAGGAGCTAACAGGTCAGGGAAAGTGCACTCCACCAAGCTGTAACTGTCAAATTATAGATGAATGTTCAAATGATCACGCATATCCTAAAAGAACCCTATCAAGATAAACAAATGCCAAAAGGCCAAAAATAACAGAAAATCATAAACCATAGAAAGAAACCAGACGATTCAGACAACACAAGACCAAATGAAAAACCCAGAAAAGACACAGCACTTGGAGCAATTTATGAAAGAAGTACACACAAACATCAAAATCATGGTTCACAATATAAAGGACATAAAAAGATCCTAGAGGAGCATAAAGAATTTACAAAGGTAAAAAAAAAATAGAGGATCTTATGGAAATAAAAGATAATGTTGATTAAATTAAAAATGTTATTGAGATACAACAATAGACTTGAAAAAGCAGAGGAATGAATTAGTGAGCCTGAAGATAGGGTGATTCAAAGTGAAAGAACAAAACAAATAATAATAAAAAAAAGAAAAATTTGAAATGGATCTCAGGGAAATGAAAGACAATAAGAATCACACAAATATAAGAATTATTGGTGTTCCAGAATGGCAAGAAAAGAGTAAACGGCTAGGAAGAGTATTTGAAGACTTTGTTGGGGACAAATTCCGAACCCTTCTAAACATAAATCTGGTAATTAAAGATGCCAAACAAGCTCGAAATGCAATAAATCCAAACAAACCCACTCTGAGACACAATCTGATTACACTGTCAAATGCTGAAGAGAAAGAGAAAGGTAGGAAAGCAGCAAGACAGAAGCAATTCACCACATAGAAGGGAAACAACATAAGACTAAGTACTGACTACTCAGTAGGCACCATGGAAGCAAGAAGGTAGTGGTATAATGTATTTAAATTTCTGAAAGAGAAAACTGCCAGGCAGGAATTCTTTATCAAGAAAAGCTCACCTTCAAAATTAAGCGAGAGGAGGAGTGGGCAACATGGCAGCATAGAGAGGAGTGGAATTTAGTTAATCCCCTGAACCAACAAATGAACAACCAGGAAAAACCAGTAAATAATTTGGAATAACAGCTGGAGGACAACCATGACTGTCCACACATCATGCACCAACCTCGATTGGGAGGAATGCCTGAGATCACAGCATAAAATCTGTAAGCAAAAACTGTGAAACTGTGCTGCGAGGCCCTTTCCCTAATGCAGGCTTAGCTGCAAAATCTCACTGTGGTAGAAAGCAGCACTCCCCCAGCAAGCGAATATAGCTCAACACTGCTCCACCTAGGGTTTTAATCGACAAATGTGGGCTGCTGAATACAAGCTACAAACCCACAACAAGCAGACAGAGGCTTTTAGTGAGGACTGACCCTAAAGAACCAGAAGACTCATCTGTCCCAGGAGGGGGAGCCCAGAAGACCAGGTGTTACCTCGGGCCGACAACTGAAACTGGGGTGCCGTGTACTGGCTCTAAAAGAGGGCTTTCTATCCCTTTTTCTCTCTCTCAACCTGAGGGGCTCAGAGGAGAGAGCATCAGTCATTTTCAGTTTGCACTGCTCTGAAGAAGACAGGGGTGTAGATAACAGAGTCAGGGACAATTCAAATGCTGATGATAACTTCCCAGGGAGTATATCTTCCCTATGAGGAAGGAGGTGGGGCCCAGCTTTCCCTTCAGAACTAGACTGCAGAGCATGGGGGAAAACAGCCAAAACAGAAACTGAAGGGTCACATCTCCTTACATCACTCAGGAGCAACAGGTTGACAGGCACCACCTGCTGGGCAGGTTAGGAAAAGCACAGCAACTGGAGACCTCACAGGAAAGTCTCTTATTCTTCTAAGATACCAGCTGAACTTAACCCCATGCTGAGACCTGAACCCATTCTAGTCTGGGAAAATCTGACTCAGGTAACAGAGGAAACCAGATGCCTAGAAACAGAAAACTACAATCTGTACTAGGAAAAATGAAGATATGGCCAAAGGAACGAACTTACACCTAAATCAAGACACAGCTGAGATACGTTCCACTATAATGAAAGAGCCAATTAAAGATTTTTTAAAAAATATGATAAATCGAATAAAAAACAAAATCAAGGAGTTCTGGGAAGATATAACAAAAGGGATGAAGGCTATAAAGAACATGAGGCAGAAATCGAAAGTTTGAAAAAAAACAACCAGCAGAATCTATGCAAATGAAAGGCACAACACAAGAGATGAAAGATACAATGGAAACATACAACAGGAGATCCCAAGAGGCAGGAGAAAACACTCAAGAACTGGAAAACAAGACACCTGAAATCCTACACACAAAAGAACAGCTAGGGAAAAGAATGAAAAAATATAAACAACATCTCGGGGAATTGAATGACAATGTGAATCACATGAATGTACATGTCATGGTTGTCCCAGAAGAAGAGAAGGGAAAAGGGGCAGAAGCAATAATAGAGGAAATAATCAATGAAAACTTCCCATCACTTATGAAAAACATAAAATTACAGATCCAAGAAGCACAGCGTACACCAATCAGAATAGATATAAATAGACCTACACCAAGACACTTAATAATCTGATTATCAAACGTCAAAGGCAAAGAGAGAATCCTGAAAGCAGCAAGAGAAAAGTAATCCATCACATACAAAGGAAGCTCAATAAGACTATATGTGGATTTCTCAGTAGAAGCCATGGAGGCAAGAAGGTGATATATTTAAGACACTGAAAGAGAGAAACCACCAAGAATCCTACATCCAGCAAAACTGTCCTTCAAATATGAGGGAGAGTTTAAAATATTCTCTGACAGACAGACACTGAGAGAGTTTGTGAGCAAGATACCTGCCCTACAGGAAATACTAAAGGGAGCACTACAGATGGATACGAAAAGACAGAAGTGAGAGGTTTAGAATACAATCTGGGGTGATGGCAGCAAACCAATTAAGTACACTGAAAAAAAGATGACTGTGAGTATGGTTGAAAGAGGAAGGTTAGGAGCATGTGGGATACCAGAAGGAAAGAGGAAAGATACTGGAACTGTACAGTTCAGTGAAACCTAGGATGCTCAAACGACTGTGATAAAAGGTACAAGTATATTTTCACATGATGGGTAGGAGGAACTGGGGGGAGGGGGGTTGACACGCCCCATTCGGCCATCTTTGCATCAGGCTGAGAGCACCCCTGCACGGCCCAGGGCTTCCCTTGAGGGACGGCACACACTGGTGATGTAGCATGGCATTCTCTCAGCAGAGGTCCTGGAGGATAGCAGCTGGAAGGGGGGCCTGCTCAGAGAACCCAGGGACGCTACGTCAAGTCCAGTGGTTTGTGGGACAGTGAGAGAGAGGGTCGGGGGATGAACTGAAATGAAGGGTTAGACTTGCGGCGGCCTTGAATCTCCGGGAACCTGGGGAATTTGAATATTAAAGCTGCCCTACCTCCCAGGCCACCCAGACAAATGCCCCACATTCAGGGCGGACGGCTCCAGCAACACACCCAAACTGAGTTCTCCAACGGAACCCCACAAGAATCATTCCCCCACACACCGCGGGGACAAGGCTGAGAACTGACTTGAGGGGCATAGGTGACTCACAGACATCATCTGCTGGTTTAGTTAAAGAGTACGCCACCAAACTGTGTTTCTGAAAAATTAGACTGTTATCTTTTTTTCAACTTGAAAGAACCCTATCAAGCAAAGCAAATGCCAAGAGGCCAAAAACAACAGAAAATCTTAATGCATGTGATAAAACCAGATGATATGGAGAATCCAATTCCAAACACCCAAATCAAAATATCAGAAGAGACACAGTACTTGGCATAATTAATCAAACAACGACAATTGAGGAACGAAAACATGGGAAAGGATTTAAAGGAAATCAAAAAGACCATAGCCCAGGATATAAACAACATAAAGAACACCCTAGAAGAGCATAAAGAAGACACTGCAAGAGTAAACAAAATTAGAAGATTTTATGGAAATAAAAAAAACTGTTTTGTTCACCAAATTAAAAAGACTCTGGATAGTCACAATACAAGACTAGAGGAAGCTGAACAAAGTCTCAGTGTCCTAGAAGTCCACAGAACAGAAACTGAAAGAACCAAAGAAAGAATGGGGAAAAAAATGAAACAAATCAAAATGGATCTCAGGGATATGATACATAAAATAAAACGTCCAAACTTAAGACTCATTGGTGTCCCAGAAAGGGAAGAGAAGGGTAAAGGTCTAGAAAGGGTATTCAAAGAAATTGCTGGGGAACACTTCCCAAACCTGGTACACAGTATAAATACACAAAGCATAAATGCCCAGCGAACTCCAAATAGACTGAATCCAAATAAACCCACTCCGAGACATATTCTGATCAGACTCAAATACTGAAAAGAAGGAGCAAGTTCTGAAAGCAGCAAGAGAAAAGCAATTCACCACATACAAAGGAAACAACATAGGACAAAGTTGTGACTACTCAGCGGCCACCATGGAGGTGAGAAGGCAGTGGCATGACATATTTAAAATTCTGAGAGAGAAAAAATTCCAACAAAGAATACTTTATCTGATTATCGGGACAACCTGGGCAAGATGGAGGACTGGTGAGCTGTATGTTTTAGTTACTCCTCCAGGAAAGTAGGTAGAAAGCCAGGAAATGCATGGACTGGACACCACAGAAGAATCTGACTTTGGGCATACTTCATACAACACTCATGAAAATGTGGAACTGCTGAGATGAGTGAAATCTGTAAGTTTTTGTGGCCAGCGGACCCGCACCCCTCCCTGCCAGGCTCAGTCCCGTGGGAGGAGGGGCTGTCAGCTCCGGGAAGGAGAAGGGAGAACTGCAGTGGCAGCCCTTATCGGAAACCCATTCTACTGATCCAAACTCCAACCATAGATAGACTGAGACCAGACACCAGAGAATCTGAGAGCAGCCAGCCCAGCAGAGAGGAGACAGGCATAGAAAAAAAAACAACACGAAAAACTCCAAAATAAAAGCAGAGGATTTTTGGAGTTCTGGTGAACACAGAAAGGGGAAGGGCAGAGCTCAGGCCCTGAGGCTCATATGCAAATCTCAAAGAAAAGCTGATCTCTCTGCCCTGTGGATCTTTCCTTAATGGCCCTAATTGCTTTGTCTCTTAGCATTTCAAAAACCCATTAGATCTCTGAGGAGGGCCCTTTTTTTTAAACCTTTTTTCTTTTTCTAAAACAATTACTCTAAGAAGCCCAATACAGAAAGCTTCAAAGACTTGCAATTTGGGCAGATCAAGTCAAGAGCAGAACTAAGAGACCTCTGAGACAAAAGGCAATAATCCAGTGCCTGAGAAAATTCACTAAACACCACAACTTCCCAAGAAAAGGGGGGAGTCCGCTCACAGCCATCATCCTGGTGGACAGGAAACACTCCTGCCCATCGCCAGCCCCATAGCCCAGAGCTGCCCCAGACAACTCAGTGTGACGGAAGTGCTTCAAATAACAGGCACACACCACAAAACTGGGCATGGACATGAGCCTTCCCTGCAACCTCAGCTGATTGTCCCAGAGTTGGGAAGGTGGAACAGTGTGAATTAACAAAGCCCCAGTCAGCCATCATTTCAGCAGACTCAGAGCCTCCTTACACAGCCCAGCAGACCAGAACTGCCCTGGGGGGACAGCACTCACCTGTGACATAGCACAGTCATCCCTCAACAGAGGACCAGGGGGTGCACGGCCTGGAAGACGGACCCACTCAAAACTATCAGGAGCAATACACCAATACCAAGGACTTGTGGCTCAGTGGCAGAGACAAACTGTGCCAGGACTGAACTGACGGATTAGACTATTGCAGAAGATTTAAAACTCCAGGATCACGAGGGAGATTTGATTGTTAGAGCCACCTCCCCTGCCTGACCACTTAGAAACACACCCCATATACAGGGCGGGCAACACCAACTACACACGCAAGCTTGGTACACCAATTGGATCCCACAAGACTCACGCCCCCACTCACCACAAAGGCAAACCAGGGGAGAACTGGCTTGTGGAGAACAGGTGGCTCATGGACGCCACCTGCCGGTTAGTTAGAGAACGTGTATTCCACGAAGCTTTAGATCTGATAAATTAGAGATAAGGACTTCAATTGGTCTACAAATCCTAAAAGAACCCTATAAAGTTAAGCAAACGCCAAGAGGCCAGAAACAACAGAAAATTATAAAGCATATGAAAAAACCAGACGATATGGATAACCCAAGCCCAAGCACCCAAATCAAACGATCACAAGAGACACAGCACCTAGAGCAGCTACTCAAAGAACTAAAGACAAACAATGAGACCATAGTACTGGATACAAAGGATATCAAGAAGACCCTAGACGAGCATAAAGAAGACATTGCAAGACTAAATAAAAAAACAGATGATCTTACGGAAATTAAAGAAACTGCTGACCAAATTAAAAACATTCTAGACACTCATAGTACAAGACTAGAGGAAGCTGAACAATGAATCAGTGACCCGGAAGATGACAGAATGGAAAATGAAAGCATCAAAGAAAGAATGCGGAAAAATTGAAAAAATCGAAACGGACCTCAGGGATATGATAGATAATATAAAACATCTGAATATAAGACTCATTGGTGTTCCAGAAGGGGAAGAAAAGGCTAAAGGTCTAGGAAAAGTATTCAAAGAAATTGTTGGGGAAAACTTCCCAAATCTTCTAAATAACATAAATACACAAATCATAAATGCCCAGCGAACTCCAAATGGAATAAATCCAAATAAACCCACTCCAAGACATATTCTGATCACACTGTCAAACACGGAAGAGAAGGGGCAAGTTCTGAAAGCAGCAAAAGAAAAGCAATTCACCACATACAAAGGAAACAACATAAGACTAAGTAGTAACTACTCAGCAGCCACCATGGAGGCGAGAAGGCAGTGGCACGATATATTTAAAATTCTGAGAAAGATTTCCAGCCAAGAATACTTTATCCAGCAAAGCTCTCCTTCAAATTTCAGGGGGAGCTTAAATTTTTCACAGACAAACAAATGCTGAGAGAATTTGCTAACAAGAGACCTGCCCTACTGGAGATACTAAAGGGAGCCCTACAGACAGAGAAACAAAGAAAGGGCAGAGAGACTTGGAGAAAGGTTCAGTACTAAAGATTCAGTATGGGTACAATAAAGAATATTAATAGAGAGCGGGGAAAAATATATATGACAAACATAAACCAAAGGATAAGATGGCTGATTCAAGAAACGCCTTCACGGTTATAACGTTGAACGTAAATGGATTAAACTCCCCAATTAAAACATACAGATTCGCAGAATGCATCAAAAGGAATGAACCATCAATATGCTGCATTCAAGAGGCTCATCTTAGACACAGGGACACAAAGAAATTGAAAGTGAAAGGATGGAAAAAATATTTCATGCAAACTCCAGCCAAAAGAAAGCAGGTGTAGCAATATTAATCTCAGATAAAATAGACTTCAAATGCAGGGATGTTTTGAGAGACAAAGAAGGCCACTACATACTAATAAAAGGGGCAATTCAGCAAGAAGAAATAACAATCGTAAATGTCTATGCACCCAATCAAGGTGCCACAAAATACATGAGAGAAACATTGGCAAAACTAAAGGAAGCAATTGATGTTTCCACAATAATTTCAGGAGACTTCAACATATCACTCTCTCCTACAGATAGATCACCCAGACAGAAGACCAATAAGGAAACTGAAAATCTAAACAATCTGATAAATGAATTACATTTAACAGACATATACAGAACATTACATCCCAAATCACCAGGATACACATACTTTTCTAGTGCTCACGGAACTTTCTCCAGAATAGATCATATGCTGGGACATAAAACAAGCCTCAATAAATTTAAAAAGATTGAAATTATTCAAAGCACATTCTCTGACCACAATGGAATACAATTAGAAGTCAATAACCATCAGAGACTTAGAAAATTCACAAATACCTGGAGGTTAAACAACACACTCCTAAACAATCAGTGGGTTAAACAGGAAACAGCAAGAGAAATTGCTAAATATATAGACACGAATGAAAATGAAAACACAACATACCAAAACCTACGGGATGCAACAAAAGCAGTGCTGAGGGGGAAATTTATAGCACTAAACACATATATTAAAAAGGAAGAAAGAGCCAAAATCAAAGAACTAATGGATCAACTGAAGAAGCTAGAAAATGAACAGCAAACCAATCCTAAACCAAGTAGAAGAAAAAAAATAACAAGGATTAAAGAAGAAATGAATGACATAGAACAAAAAAACAATAGAGAGGATAAATATCACCAAAAGTTGGTTCTTTGAGAAGATCAACAAGATTGACAAGCCCCTAGCTAGACTGACAAAATCAAAAAGAGAGAAGACCCATATAAACAAAACAATGAATGAGAAAGGTGACATAACTGCAGATCCTGAAGAAATTAAAAAAAATTATAAGAGGATATTATGGACAACTGTATGGCAACAAAATGGATAATGCAGAGGAAATGGACAATTTCCTGGAAACATATGAACAACCTAGACTGACCAGAGAAGAAACAGAAGACCTCAACAAACCCATCACAAGCAAAGAGATCCAATCAGTCATCAAAAATCTTCCCACAAATAAATGCCCAGGGCCAGATGGCTTCACAGGGGAATTCTACCAAACTTTCCAGAAAGAACTGACACCAATCTTCTTCAAACTCTTTCAAAACACTGAAGAAAATGGAACACTAACTAACTCATTTCATGAAGCTAACATCAATCTAATACCAAAACCAGGCAAAGATGCTACAAAAAAGGAAAACTAACCGCCAATCTCCCTAATGAACATAGATGCAAAAATCCTCAACAAAATACTTGCAAATCGAATCCAAAGACACATTAAAAAATTCATACACCATGACCAAGTGGGGTTCATTCCAGGCATGCAAGGATGGTTCAACATAAGAAAATCAATCAATGTATTACAGCACATTAAAATCTCCAAAGGGAAAAATCAAATGATCATCTCAATAGATGCTGAACAAGCATCTGACAAAATCCAACATCCCTTTTTGATAAAAACACTTCAAAAGGTAGGAATTGAAGGAAACTTCCTCCATATGATGAAGAGCATATATGAAAAACCCACAGCCAGCATAGTACTCAATGGTGAGAGACTGAGAGCCTTCCCTCTAAGATCAGGAACAAGACAAGGATGCCCGCTGTCACCACTGTTATTCAACATTGTGCTGGAAGTGCTAGCCAGGGCAGTCCAGCAAGACAAAGAAATAAAAGGCATCCAAATTGGAAAAGAAGAAGTAAAACTGTCAATGTTTGCAGATGATATGATCTTATATCTGGAAAACCCTGAGAAATCGACGATACAGCTACTAGAGCTAATAAACAAATCTAGCAAAGTAGCAGGATACAAGATTAATGCACATAAGTCAGTAATGTTTCTATATGCTAGAAATGAACAAACTGAAGAGAGACTCAAAAAAAGATACCATTTTCAATAGCAACTAAAAAAATCAAGTACCTAGGAATAAACTTAACCAAAGATGTAAAAGACCTATACAAAGAAAACTACATAACTCTACTAAAAGAAATAGAAGGGGACCTTAAAAGATGGAAAAATAGTCCATGTTCATGGATAGGAAGACTAAATGTCATTAAGATGTCAATTCTACCCAAACTCATCTACAGATTCAATGCAATCCCAATCAAAATTCCAACAACCTACTTTGCACACTTGGAAAAGCTAGTTATCAAATTTATTTGGAAAGGGAAGATGCCTCGAATTGCTAAAGGCACTCTAAAATAGAAAAACAAAGTGGGAGGACTTACATTCCCTGACTTTGAAGCTTATTATAAAGCCACAGCTGTCAAAACTGCATGGTACTGGCACAAAGATAGACATACAGATCAATGGAATTGAATTGAGAATTTGGAGATAGACCCCCAGATCTATGGCCAACTGATCTTTGATAAGGCCCCCAGAGTCACTGAACTGGGTCATAATGGTCTTTTCAACAAATGGGGCTGGGAGAGTTGGATATCCATATCCAAAAGAATGAAAGAGGACCCCTAACTCATACCCTACACAAAAATTAACTCAAACTGGACCAAAGATCTCAATATAAAAGAAAGTACCATAAAACTCCTAGAAGATAATGTAGGAAAACATCTTCAAGACCTTGTATTAGGCGGCCACTTCCTAGACTTTACACCCAAAGTACAAGCAACAAAAATAAAAATAGATAAATGGGAACTCCTCAAGCTTAGAAGTTTCTGCACCTCAAAGGAATTTGTCAAAAAGGTAAAGAGGCAGCCAACAAAATGGGAAAAAAATTTTGGAAACCATGTATCTGACAAAAGACTGATATCTTGCATATATAAAGAAATCCTACAACTCAATGACAATAGTACAGACAGCCCAATTATAAAATGGGCAAAAGATATGAAAAGACAGTTCTCTGAAGAGGAAATACAAATGGCCAAGAAACACATGAAAAAATGTTCAGCTTCACTAGCTATTAGAGAGATGCAAATTAAGACCACAATGAGATACCATCTAACACCCATTAGAATGGCTGCCATTAAACAAACAGGAAACTACAAATGCTGGAGGGGATGTGGAGAAAAAGGAACTCTTATTCATTGTTGGTGGGACTGGATAATGGTTCAGCCACTCTGGAAGTCAGTCTGGCAGTTCCTCAGAAAACTAGACATAGAGTTACCATTCGATCCAGCGATTGCACTTCTCGGTATATACCCGGAAGATCGGAAAGCAGTGATACGAACAGATATCTGCACGCCAATGTTCATAGCAGCATTCTTCACAATTGCCAAAAGATGGAAACAACCCAAATGTCCTTCAACAGATGAGTGGATAAATAAAATGTGGTATATACACACGATGGAATACTACACGGCAGTAAGGAACGATCTCGTGAAACATATGACAACATGGATGAACCTTGAAGACATAATGCTGAGCGAAATAAGCCAGGCACAAAAAGATAAATATTATATGCTACCACTAATGTGAACTTTGAAAAATGTAAAACAAATGGTTTATAATGTAGAAGGTAGGGGAACTAGCAGTAGAGAGCAATTAAGGAAGGGGGAACAATAATCCAAGAAGAACAGATAAGCTATTTAACGTTCTGGGGATGCCCAGGAATGACTATGGTCTGTTAATTTCTGATGGATATATTAGGAACAAGTTCACAGAAATGTTGCTATATTATGTAACTTTCTTGGGGTAAAGTAGGAACATGTTGGAAGTTAAGCAGTTATCTTAGGTTAGTTGTCTTTTTCTTACTCCCTTGTTATGGTCTCTTTGAAATGTTCTTTTATTGTATGTTTGTTTTCTTTTTAACTTTTTTTTTCATACAGTTGATTTAAAAAAGAAGGGAAAGTTAAAAAAAAAAAAGAAAAAGAAAAACAAGGAAAAAAAAAGATGTAGTGCCCCCTTGAGGAGCCTGTGGAGAATGCAGGGGTATTCGCCTACCCCACCTCCATGGTTGCTAACATGACCACAGACATAGGGGACTGGTGGTTTGATGGGTTGAGCCCTCTACCATAGGTTTTACCCTTGGGAAGACGGTTGCTGCAAAGGAGAGGCTAGGCCTCCCTATGGTTGTGCCTAAGAGCCTCCTCCCGAATGCTTCTTTGTTGCTCAGATGTGGCCCTGTCTCTCTAGCTAAGCCAACTTGAAAGGTGAAATCACTGCCCTCCCCCCTACGTGGGATCAGACACCCAGGGGAGTGAATCTCCCTGGCAACGTGGAATACAACTCCCGGGGAGGAATGTAGACCCGGCATCGTGGGACGGAGAACATCTTCTTGACCAAAAGGGGAATGTGAAAGGAAATGATATAAGCTTCAGTGGCAGAGAGATTCCAAAAGGAGCCAAGAGGTCATTCTAGTGGGCACTCTTATGCACAATATAGACAACCCTTTTTAGGTTCTAATGAATTGGAATAGCTGGCAGTAAATTCCTGAAACTATCAAACTACAACCCAGAACCCATGAATCTTGAAGACAATTGTATAACAATGTAGCTTATGAGGGGTGACAATGTGATTGAGAAAGCCGTGTGGACCACACTCCCTCTCTGTCTCGTTTACGGATGGATGAGTAGAAAAATGCGTGAAGAATTTAAAAAAGTGCACCCGTGTTCTATTTTGCTTTAATTGTTCTTTTTCACTTTAATTTTTATTCTCATTGTTCTTGTGTGTGTGGTGATGAAAATGTCAAAGATTAATTTTGGTGATGAATGCACAACTATACAATGGTACTGTAAACGAATGTTATGTTTTGTTTTGTATGACTGCATGGTAAGTGAATATCTTTCAATAAAAAGAATAAAAAAATAGATAAGCTATTGTGGGCAAATTTAACATTCCGGGAATGCCCAGGAATGACTAAGATTTGTTAATTCCTGGTGGGTATGGTAGGAACAAGTTCACAGAAATGTTACTATATTAGGTTATTCTTAGCATAGAGTAGGAACATGTTGGAAGTCAAGTAGTTATATTAGGTTAATTGTCGTTTTTTATTTCCTTGTTTTGGTTTGTTTGAAATGTTTTTCTTATTGTATTTTTTTATATTTTTTATATAGTTAATAGTTAATTAAAAAAAATGAAAAAAATATGCAGAGCCCCCCTGAGGAGCTGGGCGAGAATGCAGGGTAGTTAAGCTTCCCCACCTTGATGGTTGGTAATGTGCTGACAGACATCGAGGACTGGTGGTTTGATGGGCTGAGCCCTCTATCATCGGACTTGCCCTTGGGAAGACTGTTGCTGCAAACGGGAGGCTACACCTGCCTATAATTGTGCCTAAGTGTTTCCTCCTGAATGCCTCTCCATTGCTCAGATGTGAACCTCTCTCTCTAGCTAAGCCAACTTGGCTGGTGAAAGTACTGCCCTCCCTCTTACTTAGGATCTGACACCCAGGAATGTACATATCCCTGGCAACATGGAATATGACTCCCATGGAGGAATCTAGACTTGGCATTGTGGGATGGAGAACATCTTCTTAACCAAAAAGGTGATGTGAAATGAAATGAAATAAGTTTCAGTGGCTGAGAGATTCCAAAAGGAGCCGAGAGGTCACTCTGGTGGGCACTCTTACGTACAATATAGATAACCCTTTTTAGGTTCTAATGAATTGGAATAGCTAGCAGCAAATACCTGAAACTATCAAACTATAACCCAGAACCCCTGAATCTTGCAGATGATTGTGTAACAATGTAACTTATGGGGGGTGACAACGTGACTGGGAAAGCCATGTGGCTCACACTCCCCTTTGTCCAGTGTATGGATGGATGAGTAGAAAAACGGGGGCAAAAAAAGAGGCACTCAGTGTTCTTTTTTACTTTAATTGTTCTTTTTCACTTTAATTTTTTTCTTGTTATTTTTGTGTGCGTGGGAATGAAAATATTTAAACATTAACTTTGGTGATGGATGCACAACTATATGGTGGTACTGTGAACAACTGATTGTATGCTTTGTATGACTGCAAGGTATGTGAATACATCTCAGTAAAATTTAATAAAAAAAAATGAAGGAGGACCACTATCTCACAAAAATTACCTCAAAATGGATCAAAGACCCAAGTATAAGAGAAGGATTACAAAACTCCTGAAAGAAAATGCAGGGAAACCATCTTCAGGATCTTGTGTTAAGCAATGATTTCTTAGACTTTACCCCCAAAGCACAAACAACAATAACAAAATAGATAAATGGGACCTAATCAAAACTAAAAACTTTTGTACATCAAAGGATTTTATCGAGAAATTGAAAAGACAACCTGCTCAATGGAAGAAAATATTTGGAAACCACATATCCAATAAGGATTACTATCCAGAATACATAAACAAATCCTACAACTCAAAAATAAAAAGACAAAAAACCCAATTTAAAAAAGAGCAAAAGATTTGAAGAGACATTTCTCCAAAGAGGATATACAAATGGCTAAAAAGCACATGAAAAGATGCTCAACATCACTAGCTATGAGGGAAAGAAAATCAAAACCTCAGTGAGATACCATTTCACATCCACTAGAATGTCTACGATTTACAAAACATAAAATTACAAGTGTTGGAGAGGATGTACGGAAATAGGAACACTCATTCATTGCTGGTGGGAATGTATAATGGTACCAACAATTTGAGCAGAACTCGGCAGTCCCTCGGAAAGCTAAGTATAGAATTACCATATGACATGGAAATCCCTCTACTAGGTATAAACCCGAAAGAACTGAAAACAGGGACTCGGATGCCTGATACCTGGACACCGATATTCACAGCGACATTATTCACAATTGCCAAAAGATGGAAGTGAGACAAAACTGGGCCTGGAGTGGAGATTCCCCCACTCCGGTTCCTTCTGCAGATCCTTCCATCCCAAGGTCTTCCTTGTTGACTGTGCTGAAGAGTCCACTTCACCCAGCTAGGCCACTGGCTTTAAGGAATCTCAGCCTAGTCTCAGGGATTCGGTCAAAGGACAGAAAAGGATGCTCCCTGCAGCAGGTGCTGGAATCTCCTTTTCCCAATCCTTGATGAGTCAGACTGCCCTGGAAACGTCTCAGTGTTCACTTCCCTGGACCCTGGTGCTGCCTCCACAGTGAGGCTCCAGCTTTGTCCCTGCGGGACCCACAGAGGAGGCACCCACAGCTTGGGAAAATCTTGTCAGTCTTCATGAACATGTACCCAATTTCCTCAAGTGTTTATTAACTTCTTCCTGCCTGTCTCCTCCATTCTTATTTTAGCTGCCCCAAGTTGAGAGGCAGGAGACCTGAGTCGGTGTGTGCCCATGATTCAGGAGACAGGTGTGTCAGCTTCCTCAGCAAGCATAAAGGTTGTCCTGAGAAGGAAACTTTCCTGGCTGACCTTTCCACAAGGATCCTTGAAGCTGCATGACTTCCAGCGGGGTTTGCACAGCATGTGCCTAACTGAGATCTACTGGTAGGCACCAGGCTCACAGCTGGATTTCAGGAAATCTAAAAATTAATACCTGAGGAAGACTGATCTGAAGCCTCAAGATTAGGCAGAAGGCAGATCACTAGAGACAGCCTCAGCTCCACAGACCACATACAGCCCAGAACATGAAGTTACAGAAGGACCAGTGGGGCAGAGGGCTCCCACACCAGCAGAGAAGGATGCCAGGGGAAAGTGCAAGGACTGTGGGGCCTTTGGGCACACAACAAGAAGCATGAGGTGTCCCATGAAGTGCTGGGCTCAGACCCTCACCCTTCACCCTTTGGGCTCAAATAATAAAGACAAGGAGAACCTGGAACCACTGAAACCCCCAGATATCCAGACCCCAATTTCCTTTAACAAAAACTGACACAGGGAACAAAGACAAGAAGAACAGATATTCTACTCAAGATATTTCCATTCTACTCATGGTATTTCCCTGGAGACCCCAAAAGAAGCAGTAGCAAAACTGGATAGAATTGACAGAGTCTTGTGACTACCTCAGACATCCTTGCAGGCTGATGCCTGTCCACAGAACCAAGAAGAGATCTGAACTGGACCCTATTCCCACAAGTCAACCTCCTGTCAAGTTACATGCCGTGAGATCCATCCGCTCTGCAGTGTCTCCCATGAAAACACCTGGACTGAGCTGCTTCTCTCCTCATGGACAAAATAAATCACAGGAAGGAGATATCCCTGAGTCCCCAAAGCTGGTGTTCTAGTTTGCTAATGCTGCAGAATGCAAAACACCAGAGATGGACTGGCTTTTATAAAAAGGGGGTTTATTTGGCTATACAGTTACAGTCTTAAGGCCATAAAGTGTCCAAGGTAACACATCAGTAATCAAGTACCTTCACTAGAGGAAGGCCGATGGCGTCCGGAAAACCTCTGTTAGCTGGGAAGGCATGTGGCTGGCGTCTGCTCCAAAGTTCTGGTTTCAGAATGGCTTTCTCCCAGGATGTTCCTCTCTAGCAAGCTTGCACTTCAAAACATCACTCACAGCTACACTCCGTTCAGTCTCTTTGAGTCAGCATGTTTTATATGGCTCCACTGATCAAGGTCCACCCTGAATGGGTGGGGTCACACCTCCATGGGAGTATCCCACCAAAGTCACCACCCACAGCTGGGTGGGGCACATTCCAAGCAAATCTAACCAGCACCAAAACGTCTGTCCCACAAGACCACAAAGATAATGGCATTTGGGGGACACAATACATTCAAACTGGCACATTCCACCCCCTGGACCCCAAAATGACATTATCTTTCCAAATACAAAATACATTCATTTCATCACAATATCACAAAAACTTAAACCATTTCAGTAACAAAAGTTAAGTACAAAATCCCATCAAAATCAAATATAGGCGTGGTCAGTCCTAAGGCTTTAGCTTGGATCTGCGGACTTAGAACAAGTTATATGCTTCCAATATACAAAGGAGGGACATTCATAGGATAAACATCTCCATTCCCATAAGGAGAAAGAGTAAGGAAAACAGGGTTAACAGGACCAAAACAGTTCCTAAAACCTGCAGGATAAACTCCATTAGATTTCAAAGTCTGAGAGTCATTAACAGAATAACATTGCATCCTTGGGGCTTGAGACAGCGGGAGTCTAACCCTTCCTAAGGGCCTTTGTGGCAGCCCTTTCCTCTCCAAGCACTTAGGTGAGTGCTCCAACATACCCACACATTGGGGAGACCACCTTCTCGGCCCCACCCTCCTCAAACATCGGGGCTGCTCCCGGATTCCCTTCCATCTCCGGGGCACATGCTTAACCCCTTCAGAACAGTGTGGTGGCAGCCAGGCTCTCTCCAATTCCCTGGGAATGTGCTCCACCCTCTTTGGGACCTCGGGTGGCAAAACTCTTCCAGCGCATCGAGGTGGAATGCCCACCCTCGACCTCCGGGGCAAACTCACCCTTTCCATGCGTGTGGGCTGCTCCACTCTCCCAGCCCAAGGCCTCTTGACTCCAGACCTCAACCTCCATGGCTCTGTCTTTGGAGACATTTTTCCTGCAATTTGTTCCTTGTCTGTCTCCTCCAGTCCAGACTGGCAGCAGCTCTGTCTATAAAGTTCTCGCAAAAATTCTGTTGACTTTGCATGAAGCACACAGGGGTCAAAGCCATCAGACAACAGGAGTTTCCACAAATCCTTTCTGGATAATTCCATCTCCAATCTTGGCTTGTACTGAAATGGCAGCTGAGTTCCATGTTTGGTTACATCCTCATGTTGGGCTGCAGCTTCTGGGATTCCACCCCCTGGAAGCTTGTAATTTTCCAAGCCATCAGCTTCTGGTTTCTTTGAACCCAAGAGTTCAGTTCTAAGTTTATCTCTCTCTGCTCGCATTTTACTATAAGCTGCAAGAAGAAGCCAGGCTACATCCTCAACATGTAGTCTGGAGATCTCCTCAGCTAAGTATTCCAGGTTGTTATTTTCAAATTCTTCCTTCCATCTGACACCAGGACTGAATTTTGCCAAATTCTGTGCCACTTTAAAACAAGGAACGCCTTTCTTCCAGTTTACAACAACACATTCATCATTTCTGCTCAGGGCCTCATCAGAAGTATCTTTAGAGTCCATATTTCCATAAACAGTCTCTTTAAAGCAGTTTTGGCCTTTTCTATCAAGCTCCTCACTATTCTTCCAGAATCTTCCCCTTATCCATTTAAAAAGCCATTCAACATGTTTGGTATTTGCAGACTCAGCAGCAAAAGCACCCCACTTCTCTGGTACCAAAATCTGTTCTAGTTTGCTAATGCTGCAGAATGCAAAACACCAGAGATGGACTGGCTTTTATAAAAAGGGGGTTTATTTGGCTATACAGTTACAGTCTTAAGGCCATAAAGTGTCCAAGGTAACACATCAGTAATCAAGTACCTTCACTAGAGGAAGGCCGATGGCGTCCGGAAAACCTCTGTTAGCTGGGAAGGCATGTGGCTGGCGTCTGCTCCAAAGTTCTGGTTTCAAAATGGCTTTCTCCCAGGATGTTCCTCTCTAGCAAGCTTGCACTTCAAAACATCACTCACAGCTGCACTCCGTTCAGTCTCTTTGAGTCAGCATGTTTTATATGGCTCCACTGATCAAGGCCCACCCTGAATGGGTGGGGTCACACCTCCATGGGAGTATCCCACCAAAGTCACCACCCACAGCTGGGTGGGGCACATTTCAAGCCAATCTAACCAGCACCAAAACGTCTGTCCCACAAGACCACAAAGATAATGGCATTTGGGGGACACAATACATTCAAACTGGCACAGCTGGCATCCAACCACTTTAGCCAGGACCTTGACCTCATTGTCCAGTTGATAAAAGACAAGCCTGATGTTTGCTCCCATGTCATTCCCCAACTTGACTCCAAAAACCTTAGCCTGGACCAGGACCTAAATCTCCAAGAAGGGGCCAAGAATCCAGATGTAAACTCAAATTCCAGACTAGAGCCTATCACAAATAGACTGGCGAAGGACTCCAAAGTCAGCATCCTGGTACCAGGCAAGAGATTTGCTCAGATTCCCATCCAGACTTGCCAGAATCCTGAAAGAAACTGAAACTCAACCCCTTCCAGGCACCCCAGCAGAGCCGTCAGAGACCTGGTCTGAGAATCACCCATACTCTCCAGGTTCCAAACCACCACCATCCCCCAAGTTCAACCAGACTAAAACACAAAGTTGCACCCTAAGGAATCATGAGGACACCTGTACAGGTGGCAAGCAAAGACCTCCAGGATCCACACAGCCTCTCATGAATACTGTCCAGGCCTGCACCACGTCCCAACATTCACCACCAAGCCGTAGTCCAGGCCAGCCCCACCCCTCAGAATTGTCTTCATCAGACTGGACAATGGATAGTGGAACTACAGTTTAGAACTCTCCCAAACGCCTAACCTCCCAAGAAGCCTACTCTTCCCTGTCAGAGTCCTCATGTCTTAAGAAGAGTCTGATGGACACTGTCCCTATACACCACTGAGCGTCCTCTTCAAGGAACTTCTGAGAATAGTGACTGGCAGTGGAACCCCACATGGCAGGGAAGATTCAGCCTCCCATATCACTATAATATCAATGGGGGGCGCCCACCAACCGGCGGCAGCAGTGGCTTGGGGATGTGTGACCGCGGCACACACAGCGGGGCTTGGCCAGCCAGAGACACATAGCCACCACTGCCTGGTGCTCCGGAACCTGCGCTGCCCTCGCAGCCCTCGCGGCCACCGCGCTGCCGCTGCAGATTAGGTAGCGGCCAGTAGAAATACAGTGGAAAACACAAAACTACGAAATTATAAAACCTGCCAAATACTTCTCAGAGTTGGAAAAGAGCGTCTTGCTCGCTTTAGTAGAAAAGTACAAATATGTGCTTGAATGCAAAAAAAGTATGTGTGAACTATTGCACTCCAGCAACACACCTGGCAAACCCTTGCCCACGAATACAACTCCCAGTCAAGTGTGTCCCTGCGGGATTTCAAACAGCTGGAGAAGTGCTGGGAGAACATCAAGGCTCAGACCAAAAAAATAATGGCTCACAAGAGGAGAGAGAAAGTGAAACGGAGCGTCAGTCCACTTCTGAGTACCCACGTCCTGGGAAAGGAGAAGACTGCCAGCCTGCTGCCCGAGCAGCTCTACTTCCTGCAGAACCCTCCAGAAGAAGAACTCGAATACCACCTGGACGCTGCAGCCCAAGAATCATTTGCTGTTGCAAATAAAGAAATGTGCCAGATGAGAAAGAGTTCATACATTTTCTGGTATGTGAGGGGACCTCTCAACCGGAGCTCTTGTGTTCAGCTGTCAGAGTAACAGCCAATAAAATTACAGGAGCAAAACTTCTCAGCAAGGGGCTTTAAAAAAGATGCACAAGGAAGAACACCGCAAGCAAATGTCCATCTTACAGCTGCAGTTGATACAAACGAACGAGGTGCACGTGGCCAAAATCAAGCACATAGAGCCGAGTGAGATGGCAGAGGAGGAGCAAAGGAAAAAATGGAAGTACTCAATAAAAAGATGTATTGGGAAAGCTACAGACTTTTACCAAGGATTGGCCTGTGGCCTTATTTAACCGGCCCTTTCTCAATTCACCCCGAGACTTTGGGGGTGACCCCCTTGTAATTAATGTGCGTTGCAAAGGAAGTCTGGGGCATGTGACATGGTCAGTAACCCGTAACAGAGGAAAATTAGAGTGGTAGTCGTCACTGATTTAAGAAAACATTCAGGTAAACAGCTGCACCCTCTGTACCCCCTAAGTAGCAAAGAAGATGTTAGAGTCCTAAAAATTATCACTATGAGTGCTATAATTTTGAATATAATGTCTCTTTAATTAGAATTCATACAAGAACCATGTGTGAGTGTTGTTGTATTTTTTTAATCAGGTGCAAGTGTGACTATTAAGAAGCGTGGCTGATTTTTTTTTTAACAGACAGCACTTTTCTATCCAAATGAATGCCATCCCATTGAAAATAGCTGTCTTGGGAGGCTACCTGTTTCTGTAGCCATGATGCTGTGGCCAAGAACTTGCTGGAGGTCTTCAGGGAACCTCCAGGAGAGCTGCAGCACTTTCTTCTTTCTTTCTTTTTTTTTTTTTTTTCAATTCTCAGTGTCATCCTTCGAGTGTGTGTTTTGTTTGTGTTTTTAAACAGCCCAACATTTGGAAGGATATTTTCTTTAATGTGGCTTGTAAGCTACCACTGAAAGCCTTTCCCCAAGGAGGGGTTCCAAATAATGGCTACAAGAGTGGTAGCTTTGTTGGAACTAGCTATGTAATGCCTTTGAGGGGAAAACGTTCGTTGAGATTTATAAGTTCTGTTATGTTTGTTTTATTTAAAATAAAAAGGACAATATCAATGGGAAGCTGTAAAAATTAATTTGTATATGTGTGCAGTTGAATGAATTTGGGGAGACTTTGGCTAAAGGAACATCTAGGGGATTTGCAACCATTAAGCAGTTCCTGCACTGGGAAGAAAACAATTTTGCTCTCTGGAAGAATTTCAGCGGCAACTATTTTGGGAACATTCACTTGGCCCTTGGTTATCAAATGTCATTGTAACGATGTGTTTTTAAAATTTCATTCATTATTAACCAATTTACCCAATTATGAAAACAAAACCAAAGAAATAATGGAAGCAATTCAAGTGTCCATCAACCAATGAATGGCTAAACAAAATGTGGTATATACATACAATGGAATATTATTCCGCATTTAAAAGGAATGAAGTGCTAGTTCATGTGACAGCATGAATGAACCTTAAAGACATTATGTTAAGTGAAATAAGCCAGACACAGAACAAATATTGTATGATCTCAATGATATGAATAATGAGAATTAGCAAACTCAGAGCTAGAATCTAGAAAATAGGTTATCAGGAGATGGGTTGGAGATAGGGAATGGGGAATTAATGCTTAACTTGTATGGAATTTCTATTTGGGTTGATTGTAAAATTTTGGATGGATGGTGATAATGGTAGCCCAACATGCTTAATAACATGTGAATGTAGTTAAAAGGGGAAGATTTAGGTCGTTCATATGTTACTAGAATAAAAATTAAAATAGAAAACAAAACTGTGCAACATAGTGGACTCAATGGCAAATGATGGACTACAGTACAATTATGAAAATGCTCTTTCATAAATTATAATGTACCACATGACTCCAATGTGTTAATGGGGTGGTATATAAGAAAAAAAAATACACCCTAGTGTAAACTACAGACTATAGTTAACAGTACAATTATAATATTCTTTCATCAGTTGTTAAGAAAGGTACCATACTAATGCAAAGAGTTAACAATGGTGAAGGGGAGATATATGGGAACCCTGTATCTTTTACATGATTGTTTTGTAAACCTACAGCTTCTCTAACTAAAAAAAAAATTTTTTTAAGATACTCAGAAAAAAAAATGACAGAATTAAGAGATAAATTGATTATTCTACAATAATAATTGGAAACTTCAAAGCCCACTTTCAATAATGGACAGAATGTGACTAAACAGAAGATAAATGAGGAAACAGGATTTGAACAACACTATAAATCAACTAGACCAAACAGGTATTAATAAAACATTCCACCCAATAAAAGCAGAATACACATTCCTCTCTAGTGCACATGGAAACTTGTCCAGGACAGATAATATATTATGACACAAAATAAGTCTCAATAACTTTGAAAAGTCTGAAGTCATGCAAAGTATCTTTTCCAAACACAATGGAATGGAACTAGAAAGCCATAACCAAAAAAAAACTGAAAATTCAAAAATGTAGGAATAAAACATCACACTCTGATGGGTCAAAGAAGGAACTACAAGGGTAATCAGAATATATAGTGAGATGTATGAAAACACAATATACTAAAACCTATAGGAAGCATAGCTCAGAGGGAAATTTATAACTATAAGTGCCTACATTAAAAGAGAAGATTTCGTTCCTATTTCCGGTATGACAAATTTAGAAGACATCAAGGGTCATCTAAAATTGTGATTGGCTCTCTAATAATCTCAGGACAAAGTTAGAGATCAAGACTCAAACATAAGTTTTCCTAAGACTGCTAAAAAGATGATTGATATAAAGGCTTGGCTGAGTATGTTGTGGAATGAGCTGCAAAGACCCAGATGGCTTCCTTACAACAGTGATTTCGGCCCTTACTCCATTGTTCCTAGGAAGTGCTGCACTGTCCTAGAAATTGGCCAAGATGATTGAGGTCAGGGCAAAGGATCAGAAGAAGAAACAAAGCATCAAGAAAACATTGCAAGAACCAGAAAAACAAGAACTGAAAAATTCTGATCAATGAAATAGAAGCTATATGGTGGCAAATGCATAATTATGTGATGGAACCACTGATTTTTTCATTAGAATGGATTGTATGGTGTGTGAATAAAACTTAAAAAAATAAACATAGGATGCAAGTGCTGCAGAAAATATGGAGAGAGGGATGTACCTATTTACCATTGATGAGGAAGTAGAATGGGCAGACCATTTGGAGGGCACTATGGTGGTTCGACAGGAAGCTAAGCATAGGGTTGCCATAAGGTCCTGCAACCCCATTATTGCATATATACTTGGAAAAACTGAGAGCAAGGGTACAAATGGACATTTGCACAGCGGTGTTTATGGCGGCAGTATTCACGATTTCTGATGGATGGAGGTGGCCTAAGGGTACACTGACTAATGAACAGAATGGTGAACTGTAAGTGTATGCATACAATGGAATACTGAGCAGCTGCAAGAAGGAATGAAGTTGTGAGGTATGCAACTAGGTAAACGGACCTTGACGATGGTGTTGAATGAAATAAGCCAGAAACAAAAAAGACAAACATCATAATGCCTCACTAATATGGACTAACTATAATGTGCAAACTCTAAGAGAACAGGTTATCAGGAGAAGGCTTACTGCAAGGTTCCTAGATTGTAAACTCTTAGAGCAGTCACATCTATTCTTGAGTTGTAATAGCGACTTATAAATTCTGAGATGCTGAGCTCTGTGTAAAACCTAGCTGGTCCCTGGAACTTCGGGTTATCCGTCTGACACCTGACATTCAGAGCCAGAGTTTGGCAGCTATGAATGTCAGCACTACCCCATACAGCAACTGTTTAAGAAGCTAAAAAAGAGATAAGACTTCAATTAGAAATATGAATGAAATGGACTTGGTTAGGACTAAGGTAAATCAGACTAAAGGGCAAAGGATGATACGGTGTTTCAGAACTTCAACTTTTGTGTGACACCCAAGAAAGAGATGTTTATTTGGTGCAAAATCTATACTTTCTGTAGTACACTATATAATTTAACTTATATGGTCAGTTTATTCAAACATGATAATTACATAGAACCTTGAATAGGGAGTGAGATCTAATTGGTTTGTATATGTTAGTGTGAAGCCTCAATATATCCCGTAGTAATTTGGGCAGAGAATAAAAAAGTATTGGCAAAGCCCCCTTCAGGGACTTGGGAAAAATGTGGAAATATAAACTTCCTCACCTGGAGAATTCCTGATATTCTCGCAAGCACTGGGGACTACCAATTTAGAAGGCCCTCAATCTTTGGGCTTGCCCTTATAAAGCTTATTACTGCAAAGGAAAAGCTAAGCCTACTTAAACTGTGCCAAAGCGTCACCCCTAGAGAACTTCTTTTGTTGCTCAGATGTGACCTCTCTCTCTAAGCCAACCTGGCAGGTGGACTCGCTGCCCTTCCCCACACATGGGACATGATTCCTAGAGGTGTAAATCTCCCTGGCAACATGGACATGACACCTGGGGATGAGGCTGGTCCCGGCATTGTGGGATTGAGAAAGCCTTCTTGACCAAAAGGGGGAAGAGAAATGAAACAAAGTTACAGTGGCTGAGAGATTCCAAATGGATTGGAGAGGTCATTCTGGAGATTATTCTTATGCATTATATAGATAGCTCTTTTTAGTTTTTAGTGTATTAGAAATCTAGAAGGAAATACGTGAAACTGTTGAACTGCAATCCAGTAGCCTTGATTCTTGAAGACAACTGTATAACTATACAGCTTATCAGTGTGACTGTGTGACTGTGAAAACCTTGTGACTCAACACTTCCTTTATCCAGTTTATGGAAAAATGAGTGGAAAAATGAGGACAAAAAGTAAATGAATAACAGGGGGGGAAAGGTATATGAGATATTTTGGGTGTTCTTTTTCACATTATTTTATTTTTATTCTTATTTTTATCTTTATTTGGAGTAATGAAAATATTAAAAAATTGGTTGTGGTGATAAATGCACAACTATATGGTGATACTGTGAACAAGTGATTGTACACTTTGGATGACTGTATGGTATGTGAATATGTCTCAATAATATTCCATAAAAAAAGAGCAACAAGCACCAAAGAAAAAATAAATTAGATTTGACTGAGCAGGGCTGAAATGAAATACCAGACACTATGTTACCTCTTCTGACAAAGGCATTGCCTGCTAATAAGCACCTGAAGACACATTAAAAGCAGACTCATTCTCCTCTTAGCTAGCTAAATAGCTAGCTAGCTAGCTGTCATTCTATTTGTAGAGTTCCAGATACAGAAACAAGAGTGTAGTAAAATGAACACAGTTAATTCCTTATTGTCCATTCTGTTTCTTGACCAATCCTTTGTTTTTCAAAGTCCTAAGTTAAATGGAGCCCATTAAAGTTATCATTAAAAAGAGATACCACCTGCTTATAATTGTGCCTAAGCGTCTCCCCCTGAATCCCTCTTTGTTGCTCAAATGTGGCCTTCTCTCTCTAACTAAGCCACCTCAGCAGGTGATCTCACTGCCCTCCCCCATACACAGGACCTGACTCCCAGGGGTGTAAATCTTCCTGGCAACACAGGATAAGATTCCTGGGGATGAATCTGGACCTGGCATTGTGGGATTGAAAACATCTTAACCAAAAGGGGGATGCAAAATGAAACACAATAAAGTTTCAGTGGCTGAGAGAACTCAAATGGAGTCTAGAGGTCACTCTGGTGGACATTCTTACACACTCTATAGATAACACTTTTCAGTTTTTTAATGTATTGGAATAGCTAGAAGTAAATACCTGAAACTATCAAACTCTAACCCAGTGGCCTTGATTCTTGAAGATGACTGTATGACAATGTAGCTTACAAGGGGTGACAGTGTGATTGTGAAAACCTTGTGGATCGCACTCCCTTCATCCAGTGTATGGAGGGATGAGTAGAAAAATGGGGGCAAAAAACTAAAGGAAAAATAGGGTGTGGGGAGGGTACAACTTGGGTGTTCCTTTTCCACTATTTTTTTTTTATTCTTATTATCACTTTTTCTGGTACAAGGAAAATGTTTAAAAAAAATAGATGGAGGTGATGAATGAATGATATCATTGTGATGTGATCAACTGATTGTATATTTTGGATGACTGTATGGTGTATGAATAAATCTTAATAAATAAAAAAATTAAAAAACTAAAAGGACTAAAAGGACCCTATATGAGGAAAAAAAAGAGAGAGAGAGAGATACCAGAAGCAAGAGAACCAAATTGATGTTTTTCAGATCCAATTACTTAGTTTGAGAAGCAGTAAGCAGTGTTCCTAAAAGAATTATGTAGGAATAGATACTCCTGCCATTTGCGTAAGCGGCACCTTACGGGACATGCAGCATAGTCACAGTACATTAGGATGAGTTTTAAAGCCAGCCACCTAAGCCAAACCTTTTAGAATAATTGCTTCTCTCTAACTTTGGGTGGGGGTTTCCCTAAGACCAGGAGCTCCAAAACCTGACTTAGTGTGAAGGTTTGAAACTGTATGTATCCCAGAAAAGAGTAGGTTCTTTTAATCCATTCCTGTGGGGTAGAGTTATTGTAGGTGAGACCTTTTGATTAAGTTATTTCAATTGAGATGTGACCTACCTCATTCAAGGTCATAATCTTCTTACTGGTCTCTTTTACAGGAGGATAAAAGACAGAAAGAAAGCCAGAGAAACTGAGAAAGAAGGACACAGAGAAGCTAAGAGACAGAAGCTAGAAGAGAGAAGCTCACACAGAAGCTTAGAGACGAAGGCCAATGAAGTCAGAACCTGGAAGCAACAAAACCCGGGAAGGGAGAGACCAGCAGACATCGCCATGTGCCTTCCCATGTGACAAAGGAGCCCTGGATCACCAGCAGCCTTTCCAGGAGAAGGTACCATACCGTTGATGACTTAATTTGGACATTATCATGGGCTTAGAACTGTAAATTTGTAAGCTAATAAATCCCCATTGTTAAAGCCAAAAAAAAAGAAGAAAATATTGCAAAACCTTCTTGACCAAAAGGAGGAAAAGAAATGAAACAAAATCAAGTTTTAGTGGCTAAAAGATTTCAAATAGAGTCGAGAGGTCATTCTGAAGGTTCTTCTTACACATTACACAGATATTCCTTTTTAGTTTCTAATGTATTAGAATAGCTAGAAGGTAATACCTGAATCTGTTGAACTGTAATGCAGTAGACTTGATTCTTCATGATGACTGTATAACTATATAGCATTTATCATGTGACCATGTGATTGTGAAAACCTTGTGACTTACACTCCCTTTATCCAGTGTATGCGCAGATGAGTCATAAAAGAAAGACAAAAAAATGTATAATAATAGGGGGGTTAAGGGGTATAGGATGTTTTTGGTGTTCTTTTTTATTTTTTTTCTTTATTTTGGAGTAATGAAAATGTTCTAAAATTGATTGCAGCAATGAATGCACTACTATATGATGATACTGTGAGCCACTGATTGTATACTTCAGATGGATTAGATGGTGTGTGAATATAGCTCAATAAAATCACATTAAAAATGAATACAAAAAAAGAAAAAGAAAATATTGCAAAAGCCAAATGACTAAAAAGGAATTGAAGAAAAGAAAAGGCTCTGAAATGAGAGGAGAATCACTTAGAAAATTATGCAGCGTTGGAAGGACTCACTAAGGTTTCTTCTTTGGATTTATGATCTGTACTATACAGTAAACGAAGTCTGACCATATGAAAGAATCATGTTAGTTACGACATCAGTACTGTAGTAACTTTTAGGCTTGGATATAGAACTATGTTGGTATCTGTGACAGTCATTGGGTAAATTAACATTTATTATGCTATAAAATCTGACTTAAGTCATTTGCCATTCTATAGCCTAGCCACTGAAATAAAAATAGCCAATGGAGAAAAGAATTACTTTAGATTATAAACTCTATTCAAATAATAGCTTAAATTGGGATCCTATTCTGGGCAAAGAATGCAAAAGTTAGAACTGTCCTCACCGAAATAAAAAGTATGCTTGGGCTTTAAAAAGATACAGTATATTAATCATACCTTTGGCCATTATTGCTTATTTCTTGGAATATAATCATTTCTATATATATCAAAGCAAAATAATATTAATCATTTAATACTTTACCTTCTGTATAGTTTGTCTGATTTTTAGCTTTTATACTGGTAATATAATTATCAGACATTCTGCATTTTTAACATAATTTTATATAGAATTCTCTTGTCTTGACTAGTAGAATACCGTGCCTGCTAGATATTACAATTTTTGTATTTACGAGCATGGTCATTTGCTTAAACATGACTTGCTGAGCAGAATAAAATTATAATTTAAAGCTTGCAGTACAAATGCCAAACACTGCAGAACACTGGAACCTCATTATTTTTGTTTCTGCTAAGTAGAAATGTGAAACAGTTAAAATTTTACCAGGTAATTTGCTTATTATATAGATACCACTTTTGTTTTTCATTCCGTTTTTTGTTTAATGCATGTGGTACTATGTCCCATACCTTTTGATCAAATAGTTTAAAGGTGAAAATTAAAATTTCAAGTTTCTTTTAAGGAACTCTTAAGATAAACAATTGAATCATACTTCGTAAGTGGTAAGGAAAGCTTAGAAAAAATTTGTTGGGCATAGCAGTAACTGGGGTGAAAATAGATAAATTATGTCAAAATGAGAATGATACATTTAGAAGAGTTAAAGAATATTTCTCAGTACATAGTGTAACTGGAATTTTTACTATTAAACATGGCTTTTGTATATGCATGGTCCAAGCATTTTTCTCACAGTCAGTCTAGAATAGCTTATTAATGTTTTCCCCACTTTTTATATGAATTTTAAGTTATAACAAATTGTCCAACAGCTCTAATTTAAAAATGAAACTAGATATTGAAATAAATTTGATATTTTATTTAAAAAAAAAGATTTCAAGTTAATAACCTAGATTTTCACCTTATGGAACTAGAAAATGGAGAACAAACTTAATCCTACAGCAGCAAAAGGAAAGAAATAAAGATTAGGAATGGAGGTAAACAAAATAGAGAAGAGAAAACTCAATACAGAAAATCAGCAAACCAAGCATGAACTTGGATGGGACTGGAGGGTGGAGGACAGGTGGCTTGAAGGGACACAGTTGAGACATAAGGAAAAGGAAATATAGAACGCAAGCATTGTATCATTGTTGAATCTCTTATACTTCTTATCTGCGCTTAATGGAATTACATGAAAGAATGTTCTTGTTCATGGGATATACATACGTGAATTATAGTGTATATTCAAGGATGTGAGCAGCTAACTCTCATATGTTCAGAAGACAGAGCAATAGATGATGGATGATAGATAGGGAGGGAAGGAGGGAGGGAGGGAAAGAAATAGAGATGTGACAGCATGTTAAAGTTGGTGGATTGAGCTACTGGGGGAGGGGGGTCAGGGTATAATGGAATTCTGTGTATGGGGCTAGTATTGTTTTTGCAACTATTCATGTAACTTTAAATTTATTTCAAAGTAAAAAAAATTTTTAATTAAAAAAAAAAACTATCACTACTGAACTCCTAAAAAAAAAGAAAAGAAAAGAAAATCAGCAAACCAAAAATTGGCTCTTTGAAAAGATCAATAAAATTGACAAACCTTTACTAGACTGATTTTAAAAAAGAGAAGACTCAAACTACCAAAATCAGAAATGAAACAGAATACATTACTGTTGACTTTACAGAAATAAGAAGGACTGTAACATAATACTACAAACAATTGTACATCAACAAATTGGATAAACTCGATGAAATAAACAAATTACTAGAAAAACAAAAACAACAAAAATTGAATCTGGAAGAAATAGAAAATCGGAATCCATCTATAAGTAGTAGTACATTGAATCAGTAATAAAAAACCTCTCAACAAAGAAAAGCCCAGGACCAGCTCTTTTCCAATGGTGAATTCACCAAACATTTAAAAAATTAACACCAATCTTTGTAAAACTCTTCCAAAAAATTTAAGAGAAAGCAACACTTGCTAGCTCATCCTATGAGGCCACCATTAACCTGATACCAAAGCAAGATAAGCACACACAAAAACAAAGGAAAATATGGGCCAATATCCCTTATGAATATAGATACAAATACCCTCATACAAATATTAGCAAACCGAGTTCAGCAGCATACTAAAAGGATAAGTTACCATGAACAAGTGGGATCAATCCCAGAAAATTCAATGGTTGCACAACATATGAAAAACAGTAAATGTACTACTGTTTGAATGAAGAGAAATGTAATACTGTTTGAATGAAGAGAAAAAAAAAAGCATAGTCATCTCAACGGATGCAGAAAAAGCATGACAATCTCCAACACTCTTTCATGATAAAAACACTCAACATGCTAGGATTATAAGAGAACCTTCTTAGTATGATAAAGAACTTTCATGAAAAACCCACAGCTTACATCAAATTCAACAGTAAAATACTGAAAGGTATTCCCCGAGTCAGGAACAAAACAAAGATGCTGCTTTCACAACTAAGCAACATAGTACTGGAAGTGCTAGCCAAAGCAATTAGACAAGAAAAAGAAATTAAAGGCATCCCAAACTGGAAAGGAAGGAATAAAACTCTCTACACTCACAAATGACATGCTGTTATACCTAGAAAATCCTAAGGAATCCCCAAAAAATACAAAATAAAAAAACTGTAAGAGCTACTAAATGAATTAAGCAGAGTTGCAGGACACAAGATCAACACAAGATCAACACAATGCTACACTACAGCATTGAACAATTCAAAAAGGAAATTAAGAAATTCCACTTAAAACAGCATCAAAAATAATAAAATACTTAAAAATAGATTTAACCAAAGAAGTACAAAACCTGCACACTGAAAACTACAAAATACTTCAAGAAGATAATGACAAACACCTAAATAAATGAAAAAAAAAACCCGTATTCATGGATTGAAAGACTGAATATTATTAAGATGACAACACCCCCCAAAGCAGATTCAATGCAATCTCTATCAAAATCCCACTGGTATTTTTTGCAGAAATAGAAAATGCCATCCTAAAATTCATACATAATTACAAGAGACCCCAACAGGCAAAACAATCTTCAGGAAAAAAAAAAAAACAAAATTAGAGGACTTGCTTCCTGATTTCAAAACTTACAATAAAGCTGTATTATTCAAAACAGTGTGGTACTGGCATAAGGACAGACATATGGATCAATGGAATAGAACTGAAAGCCCAGAAATCAACCCTCACATCTATGGTCAACTGATTTTCAAAGAGGGTGCCAAGACCACTCAACAGGGAAAGAACAGTCTCTTCAACATACAGTACTGGGACAACTGAGACATTTACAAAAGACAGAAGCCGGACCCTTACCTTAAACCATATACAAAAATTACTTCAAAATGGATAAAAGACCTAAATTCAAGAGCTAAAACTATAAAACTCTTAGATGAAAACATAGGGACAAGTCTGCAAAACCTTGGATTAGGCAATGACAAAAGAAAAAATAGATAAATTGGTCTTCATCAAAACTTAAAACTTTTGTGCAGCAAAGGACACTAAAAGAAAGGAAAGAGAAAACCCACTGTTCTAGTTTGCTAATACTGCCGGAATGCAAAACACCAGAAACAGATTGGCTTTTTTAAAGGGGGTTTATTTGGTTACAAATTTACAGTCTTAAGGCCATGAAATGTCCAAGGTAAGTCATCAACAATTGGGTACCTTCACTGGAGGATGGCCAATGGTGTCCAGAAAACCTCTGTTAGCTGGGAAGGCACGTGGCTGGCATCTGCTCCACAGTTCTGGTTTCAAAATGGCTTTCTCCCAGGACATTCCTCTCTAGGTTGCAGTTCCTCAAAAAATGTCACTCTTAGTTGCTCTTGGGGTATTTGTCCTCTCTTAGCTTCTCCGGAGCAAGAGTCTGCTTTCAATGGCCATCTTCAAACTGTCTCTCATCTGTAGCTACTCTCTTAGCTTCTGTGCATTCTTCAAAGTGTTCCTCTTGGCTGCAGGAAGCTTGCTCCTTCTGTCTGAGCTTGTATAGTGCTCCAGTAAACTAATCAAGGCCCATGCTGAATGGGCAGAGCCACAACTCCATGGAAATTATCCAATGAAAGATCTCGACCACAGTTGAGTGATCACATTTCCACGGAAACATCCAATCAAAAGTCTCCAACCCAATCAACACCAATACGTTTTTTGCCCACACAAGACTGCATCAAAGATAATGCCGTTTTGGGGAACATAATACATTCAAACCGACACACCCATCAAATAGGAGAAAATGTTTCCAAATAATATATCTGACAAGGGCCCAGTATCCAAAACTCTTACAACATAAAAGAACTTGATATAAAGAACTCTTACAGCACAAGAAAAAGACAAACAACCTAAACATAAAATGGACAAACACTTAGACAAATATTTCTCCAAAGATGATAGACAATTCCCCAGTAAGTTAAACAGTGTTACCATGTGACCTAGGAATTCCACTCCTTGGTATATATCCAAGTAAAATGAAAACATATGGCTACACTAAAACATGTACAAGAATTTTCACAGCAGCATTATCCACTATGGCCAAAAGGTGGAAACTACTCTACTGTCTATCAACAGATCAATGGATAAACAAATTGTGGTATACTCAAACAATGCAATATTATTCAGCCATAAAAAGAAATGAATGTTTAAGGAGGCATTCTTAATGATAGCCAATGGATGAAGGTAGCCAAAGGGTCCATCAACTGGCAGGCGGCAGGACAAGCTGTGATGTATACATAATGATGCAACAGCATGCAGCTACAAAAAGGAATGAAGTCATGAGGCATGCAACAAGGTAAACAGAACCTTGCAGACATAACGAAGAGCAAAATAAGCTAGAAACAAAAGAACAAATATTGTATGGTCTCATTTAGAAAATACAAGAAAATTAGGGCCTAGATTGTAAGCTCCTACAGCAATCACATTTATTTACTTTTAAGGGTTATTTCTAAATTCTGAGATGCTGTGTTCTATGTGTACAACCTGGTACTTCCCTGGAACTTTGGGTTCCTGTATGACACCTAAGACTCAGAGACTGAGTTCTGCAGCTCTGAAAGTCAGCTTTACTCTACACAGCAACTATTAAAGAAGCCAAAAAAGAGATCAGACTTCAATTAGAGATATGAAAGAACCTGATCTGGTTGGGACGAAGGTAAATCAGAATACAAGGTAAAGGATGATATTGTCTATATTTGAAAACTTCACCTTCTGTGAGACTGAAGAAAGATGTTTATTTTGTACAAAATTTAAATTTTCTGTAGCACAGAATCTAAATTAATCTGTCTGGCCAGTTCATTTAAAAAACCTAAACACATGGAGCCTAGAACAGGGAATGAGATATTGTAATTCTGTATAGCTTAATTTAATACCCTGATACATTCCAGAGTATGCTGGGCAGATAATAAAGAAATATTTGCAAGGTCCCTTGAGGGACTGGAGAAAAAATATGGAACTATTAAACTTCCCCACTTGGGAAATTCCTTATGCTTTGTCAAGCATTAGGGACTCCTGATGTAATAAGCCAAGTCCTTGATCTTGAAACTTGATCCTATGAAACTTGTTTGTGTAATGAGGAAGCTAAGCCCATCTACAATTATGCCTAAAAGTCACTTCCAGAGAACCTCTTTTGTTGCTCAGATGTGGGCTCTCTCTAAGACCAGCTGTACAAATAATCTCATTACCTGCCCCCTGCATGGGACATGACTTCCAGGGGTATAAGTCTCCCCGGCAACGTGGGACATGACTCCCAGGGATGAACCTGGCCCTGGCATCATGGGATTGACAATTCCATCTTGACCAAAAGGAGAAAAATAAATGAAAGGTTTCAGTGGCTAAGAGATTTCAAACAGAGTCAAGAGGCTACTCTGGAGGTTACTCTTATGCAAGCTTCAGCCAGATATTGCAAATTGCCATGGTATGTCAAGCCCCAACCAACAGCATTCCTGAAAACCCTAAAGAATACCCTGGGCTCTAAGACTCTATAAATGTTTTACCTAGAAAGTTTTCAGAAACTTAAGGCTTCCAGATTGTTCCTATATCAGATAAGCTTGGAAATCCAGAGGTACCACGCTCTCCAAGAACATCAACCAGTTGCAACCCCCTATCCCATAATATTGACACCCCTTTTCAACATGCAGTTAAAATGGTCAATGCCCAAATATCCCTGAAGACTGAGTGAATGATCAAATCAGAGAGAGGAGTTGTAACAGAGAAGATAGGATTTAACAAATGATTATGACAACTGAATCATTACACAGATATTTCTTTTTATTCTCTAATGTATTAGAAAAGCTAGAATACCTGAAATTTTGAAACTGTAACCCATATTATACTTTGAAATTTGCTCTATACCTACATGTTAAACCGTATTTTGAAATTTATCACTTTTCTGTATATATATTTCACAATAATTTTTTTTGAAAAAGGACTGAAGTACAGACACATGTTACAACATGGATGAATCTTGAAAAATTATGCGAAGTAAAAGAAGCCAGAAACAAAAGCCCACATATTGTATGATTTAATTTATATGAAATTTCCAGAATAAGCATATCCCTAGAGATGGAAAGCAAACTGATGTTTGCCAGGGGCTGGGGTGTGTTGGGGGTCAGGGGTGAGAAATCAGGAGTGATTGTTTCATGCATACAGGGTTTCCACGTTAGGTGAGGTAAAAGTTCTGGAACTAGATACGGAGATGGTTGCCCCACATCATGAATGTACCTAATGCTACTGAATTGTACACTTTAAAATGGTTAAAACAGTAAATTTTATGTCACGTGTACTTTACACACCATAAAAAAAAAACAAAGAAAAGAAATATACAAATGCAAGATTAGTAAGCCTAATTCTTTTGCCATTAATTCACTCCCATCCAGCACAAGAGTAACCCAAATATCTCTTTTGAAAGCTTATAGTTGTATATGCATAAACTACCTCCCTATTTCTTGCAAGGCAAATATATTTATACGATTCATTAAATATGTTTGTAGGTACTGTTTATTTTTTATTTAAAAGCACTTAAGGGCAGAACCCAGGTGTGATGGTTAGGTTCATGTGTCAACTTGGCCAGGTGATGGTATCCAGGTGTCTGGTCAAGAAGCACTGGCCTAACCATTACTTCAAGGACATTTGTGGCTGGTTAATAACCAGAAGGCTGATTTATTAAATCATCAGTCAACTGATGTGACTGATTGTATCAACAAAGGGTATATCTCCTGCAATGAAAGAATTCAATCAGCTGGATTTAATCCAATCAGTTGAAGACTTTTAAGGAAGAGAGGGACAGGACCTTCACTTCTTCTTTGGCTAGCCAGAGAAGCATTTCCCGAGGAGTTCATTGAACACCTTCACTGAAGTTGCCAGTCTGAGGAGTTCATCAGATACCTTCATTGGAGTTGCCAGTTTGCTGCCTGCCCTACAGAATTTGGACTCATGCATCCCCATAGTTGTGTGAGACACTTCTATAAAATCTTATATTTATAGGTATCTCTTGTTGATTCTGTTTCCCTAGAGAACCCTAACTAATACACCAGGTATTTCTGGTGTTATTAGGCTCAGTAGCAATAGTTCCTGCATGGACAAACCAGCACTATTTCAGATTCTGTCTAAAAATGTCAAGCTTTCCAAAACATTTAACAAACAAAAACCTCAGTCTGTTGTTTTGAGTACAAAGATACAAAGAATGCTCTAATGGAGGTATGAAATTACAAATTTTACTAAAAAGCAGCAGTATTTAAATTGAATGTGCATTTTATGTTATTACTTTCAAATAGTTTTCTAAGAGACATGCAAAAAAAATTAAATTTCAATAAATGCCCACATACAAGCCAGATTATTGCGAACTTCAAGAAAGGTTTCATTTTATTTGTTACACTGATTTTTGCTTTAATAAACACATATAAACCACACCCTTCCCTCACCCAAAGGCAGGCTCTTCAAATGGAAACAGGAGGCAGAGATTGTGGCAAGAGCAAGGAAGCAAAGAAGAGTTTTATTCCTGTTGTGATGGGGATAAGGGTCTTAAGGGGAGAATTGGGGTTTACTTTCTCTACAGGAAAAAAATACAGTTCTAATGGGTTTGAGAGGGCAGAGAGCTAGAGAGGGAGAAGTGGTACCTGCTTCCACAATTCATCCTTCAAGACAGGCAGCTAAAAAAATTAAAAACAAAAAAAGGCAGCTAACACTAGCTCTGATCCAGAACAACTAAGAAAATGTTTAGAAGTTAGAATTCAGAGACCAATCACAGAAAACAGTAATAGGCATTTGGCCATATTTAGGAATACAAGTTTTGTAGCACTCAGTTGATACTTTGCATGTGCTACTACTTTGCATTTGGGAAGGAACTGGAGGTAAATGTCTATATTCTCCTAAGTATATTCCTTGTCTAAAGGGCTGTTCTATCTCTCAATATTCCCAATAATTGGTATAATGCCCCTCCACACAGTGAAAACTCAAATATCTATCACCCACATACTCAAAACATTCAAAGGCTTCCCACATCTATAAATAAGGATAAAGTACAAATTCCTAAGCCTAACACTCAAAGCTCTCCACAAAATAACTTCTAGCTCGAACAAGATTCTTCCTCCTCTTTTCCCACTGAATTTTCTTTTATTTCTCTTATGATAAGCACCACATTGTACTGAATAACATAGCTCTTTGTTTAAACATCACAGTAGTCTCTACTGGAGTGTAAGCCCCTCAAAAGAGGAAACTAGTCTGGGTTCACCTCTTTTTCTCATGCGGAAAGTAATGAATTACCTGTGCAGAGGGATAATAAATGTTTATTAAAAGGAATATAATGCCTGCTCGGGGATTTCTTAAAAGAAAAGAGTGGTGATTTGTTGAAACTTAAAAAAAAAAACCCTGAAGTATTTAGTAGCCCCAAATATTATCCCCTCTATCTTTAAATTGAGTGATATTCAGTGAGCTGTGTTGCATGCACTATAGTCAGCCTTTGAAAGAAATTTGTTATTTCATACGCTTAACAAGTCCATTCACTTTAATATGAAACATCCATGCTTAATTCTCTCTCAATGAAAATTAGGGTATTTTGATTTTGAAGTTGGGGGTGCATTTGAGGAGGACAGAAAGGGAAAAGGAAAGAAAAATAAGAGATGGACAAAGTCTCTCCACTTCTACAGAAATTAATCAAGCCTTGTTTCACATCTCTAAATTAAATGGCAGAGAATGGGCTGATAAATTATCTTAGTATTAAAGGCAAAAACATTTTAAAATATAGTAAAAGTAGACACAACAAGTGCCTCCTGATATGATGCACTAAGACGTGCACCTCATTTCATAGTATTCCCGCCAGAACACATAAAAGGAAGTATCAGAGAATCCCAAATTAACTGGCCCACATTCTTCAAAATATGTGAAGGTGAAATGCTCCAGATTAAAGAAGACAAAAGAGACATGACAATGAAATGCAACATGTGTTCCTGAATAGGATCTTGGAGCAGAAAAAAGAATGTTTGTATTTCACTCTAAAGGACATTATGAAGCATCTGACAAAATGTAAGTAAAGTCTGTGGATTAGAAATAGTACAGTAACAACGTTAACTTCTAATTTTGCTATATGTACTAAGTTATGTAAGAGAGAACATCCCTGTTTTTTGTTTGTTTGTTTGTTTTTGGAAATACATACTGAAGTATTTAGGGATAAAAGGGCATCATGTCTCCAATTTAATCTCAATGCAGAAAAATAGTGATAAATACAGAGAGAGAATGATAAAGCAAATGTGACAAAATGTTATCATTTGCTGAATCTGGGTGGAAGGCATATGGAAATCTTTTGTACTATTTTTGCAAATTTTCTATACATCTGAAATTACATTTTTTAACTTTCTTTTGAGAAGTATAGTAAAAATGGATGGTTATTCTTTTATCACCTTGAAGTTATTTCAATTCATCTCGAGTTAAAGTTACAAAAAACAGTCAGTAAAACATTACATTAAATTAATGAGACACTAAGTAGAAAGCTGTTTTAAACAAATGTCTTTGACTTGTGGTTGTATATTAAAACATCCTTTGTAAAAACTCCAAAATGTTTTTTGGGGGGAGAGAGAAGTTATTGGTCAAAATGGATAGTAACACAGATTTTTAAGAGTACAACCTAAGTTCCATGGAGACAGGTCCCTCATCTATCTTGTTCACCAATGCAGTACTTAGAACACTTCCTGCCCAAATGGCATTGGTAATCATTAATAACTAATATTTGAGTAATTGTTATGTCCCAGACCTTAGCTCATTTAAGCCTCACACTGCCAATAAATATTTGGTGAATGGATTATTACATTTTGCAGGATAATTACAGTCAGTTCTGTAATAATACAACACATGCATTTCTAAATATCACCACACTATACAAAATTGTGCAATGAAACCACAGGGCTCATGGGAAAAAATGGACTTAAAGGCAGAACATTCAAAAACCTCATTAGTGATACATTTTTAAAAGAGAAACCTAATTTAAAAAATATAGCATGGTTTTACAAATATTAGGTAAAGAAATACAAAAATACAGTAAACATGGCATTTTAGCTTGAAAAAGATCTGAAGTTCACTTGTGGAAGCTGGTACCATAAAAGTTGCAGTTTGTCAATATTGTGAAGTGGTAAGAGTATCTGAAATCAGATAGAAAGTTGTAACAGATGTGGATGAGTGGTGAACTGAGGCAGCTGGCAAATATTTGAGGCACGTGCATGTGTGTCTTCTTACGCAGCTCGGTTCAGCTGGGTGCTGTTTCCTACATTCACCTAGGGCAAGAATCAGCAAACTCTTTCGATAAAGGGTCTGAGAGTAAATATTTGAGGCTTTGTGGGCTGTAAGCTCTCAGATGTTAACTATTCAACTCTGCTACTGCCATAGACATAAAGCAGCCATAGGCAATGTAAAGTAACGGGCATGGATGTGTTCCAGTCAAACTTTATTTACAAAAAAAAGCCATGGGTTGGTAGGACAGAGACCCCTTATCCTGCAGACAAAATCCCACATAAACAAACGCAAATTTTAACTGCCTATTTACTTATGGGAATTTTACCTTATTTCCCTTTCCATCTCCAAGCGCAGTGCATGGTCCCTGGTTGACGAGTACTCAAGTATTTGATCAATTAATAAAGCATTTCCCCAAAATATGGAGTGTAGGACATATACATGGGAACACCATTGCCATGGCAATAATATCCATATGGAAACAGTCAACAAGAGAGCTGGGCTACAGATACCAGGAACAGCTACTTTGAACCAAAACTCAGAGACGAAGTCTCAGAGATGAAGTCTCAGAGACAGGATCTGAAAATAGTGGCTACAGTGCAAAACTTAAAGAACCTCTTCCCAGGGCAAAAAGAAGAAACGGCTAGAACTAATCTAGGATTTTTCAGAAGTATCATCTTCAATCAAAAAAGGCTCAGAAATACAATATACTTGATGCAGTAATTTTTCAAAACAGAACATACAATGAACCACAATAATCATTACTGAACATCCCAGCAAAAACGTGTTTTTTGCTTTCCAATAAATGTTTGCAAAATTATGTGTAAAAGACATTATGACAGATACTAGCAACAAAAACACCTGTATCCTAACCTTGTAAGAGCTTCAAGGCAAGAAGGATATACATATACTGAATAAAGAAACCTCCCCTCATTATCATCCCCTCCCTATTCCCCACTAAAAGGAGGTAAAATAAAAGAAAAAAAAAGATCAGTACTCATATAAACAGAATTATTTTTTTAAATAATTTTACGGAACATCTAGTACAATTTCTTCATTTTGCAAATGACAAAGCAGAGGCCTAGAAAGGATAAATGATTTGTCCAAGGTCTTAAATCAGTTAAGTGACAGAGCTACAACAAGGACCCAGGACTGGGTCTATTCCTCTGTTTCACCAGTTCTTAAACTTTTGGTCTCAGGAACTTTTTACATTCTTACAAATTAATAAGGGCCTCAAACAGCTTTTGCTTACTGTCTTTTAAGAATCACTGTTCTTTTGGGTATCTGTATGACAACACCTGAAACTCAGAGCTAGACCTTGGCAGCTATGAATGTTAGTATTAGCTCATACAGCAACAGTTAAAAAAAAAAAAGGTGGAAAAGAGTTCAGACCTCAATTAGAGATATGAATGAAGTGGATCTGGTTAGGACTAAGGCAAATCAGACCAAAGGGTAAAGGACGATACTGACAGTGTTTTAAAACTTCAACTCCTGTGTGAGACCAAGTGAAGAGATGTTTATTTGGTGCAGGATCTATATCTTCTATAGTACACTAAATAATTTAATTTGTACAGTTTATTCAAAAATCCATACTTACATGGAACTTTGAATAGGAAGTGGGATCTGGTAGGTTTGTACAGGTTAGTGTGAAATTCTAATACATCCCAAAGTAATTGGGGCAGAGAATGAGGTTGTATACTGCAGGGACCCTCAGGGAACTGGGGAATAATGCAGAAATGTTGGACTCCCCACCTGAGTTGTTACTGGTGTTGCAAATGTTGAGGACTGACAGTTTGGTAGGATGAGCCCTCCATCCTGGGGTGTGCCCTTGTGAAGCTTGTTGCTGCAAAGTAGGGGCTGCAACTTATAATTGTGCCTAAGAGTCTCCCCCAGAGAACCTCTTTGTTGCTCAGATATGGCCCCTCTCTCTCTCTAAGCCAGCAGTGAACTTACTGCCCCACCACCACCACCACCACCACCACCACATGGGACTTGACTCTCAGGGGTATAAATCTCCCTGGCAACGTGGGACATGACTCCTGGGGATGAGCCTGGACACAGCATCCTGGGATTGAGAAAACCTTCTTGACCAGAAGGGGGAAGTGAAATGAAACAAACTTTCAGTGGCTGAGAGATTTCAAATGGAGTAGAGAGGTACTGTGGAGAGCATTCTTATGTGCTAAATAGATATCCCTTTTTAGTTTTTAGTGTATTGGAATATCTAGAAGGAAATACCTGAAACTGTTGAACTGCAACCCAGTAGCCTTGATTCTTGAAGACGACTGCACAACTTTGTAACTTACAGGGTTTAACTGTGATTGTGAAAATCTCGTGGCTCACATTCCCTTTGTCCAGTGTATGGAAAGGTAAGTAGAAAAATGGGGACAAAAATTAAATGAATAATATGGGGGATAGGGCAGGATGGGATGTTTGGAGTGTTTTTACTTGTATTTTTCTTATTTTTATTTTTTATTTTTTGGAGCAATGAAAATGTTCAAAAATTGATTGTCATAAATGCATGACTATATGATGCTACACTGTGGATGACTGCATGGTATGTGAATATATCTAAATAAAACTGAATTCAAAAAAAGAATCACTGTACTAACCACAGTACCTCCTTCAAAACAGCTCTAGAAAGCTTTAGCATTATGTCAAACTTATTCCCATTTTACAGATGGAGAGACGGAGGTGAAATATCTTGTATACTGTCACCTATCAAAATAGTCATAAGACAAGCAAAACGACACAAACAGAGAGAGCTCCTCTTGGACACTCCTCTTACTGCCCTGTTATATTCAACATTCCTTAAAGAAAGACCTACACATTACTTTTCATAAGCTTAAACCATTTGAACAGCTCCTGCCAATGCCCAAGAGAATATGCAAAGTCTGGGGGAGGGCACTTTATATAAACCCAAGGATTGCCTGTACCCTGTCACCCAATCTATAAGTTTATTCAGACCCCAAAAATGAAACAGGCATGTAAATATGCACAATTTCTTATGGGAAAAAATGATTTCACATACTTTCATCTTTTCATAAACATAAATACATTATAGAAATATACTACATTTATCTTATCTCTAGAAATACAATACATAACTGAAAGTTTATGGCCAACTACATCAAGGGTTGCCAATAATGAGAACTGGTCTTATCAAAATTAAGGTCCCAAATTTCTTTCTTTTCACCCCAACATAAAATTTAACCAAACAACTGGTATTTAAATACTTTCAAAACCCCTTCTAAAACTTGTATCTCCTCCCACCTCCACAAACCTGGCTTAATGCTGTCCACACAATGGATGTGCAAATATTTCACAGATAACATTTTTCAAAAATTAGGTTACTACGCAATTGCTTTTCAACTACCTCCTTAACACACACTTTCTAAGGCACTCTCATCTCTCAATTTAGAGAAGGTATGCCTTTTTAAATTTAAGACCAATATAACAAGCTATCAGCTTTTCAAGTAAGAGCTGCCAGCTTTTCAAGTAATGTTACCATAAGGATTCAAATGACAGCTTCCATCAAATCTCCCAACACCAATGTCTTTAAAATAAAATAAAGTTAAGATTACTAATCAGAGGCTTATCTTTTATAATGCCATAAACCTGAAGAAACAAGCCAATCTTGTTTAAAACACAAAACAAAACAAACAAAAAAACCTTTCAAGATTGAGCTACTGTTTAATGGACTCTTGATTACTCAGTCATGATTCAACCAGACTCATGGGTTTACCTCCTTCCTCTTGCTTTCTGGCCATTTTCCCACCCCAGAATCCTAGAATACTTCTTTTTGTACAAACACAAGTAAAAATTAGAACTGATCTTTGTTCCTTTTTTAAGAACTCTGACAGAATATCTGATAAAGGAAAAGTCTTGAACTATTGAGTAAATAAAATTAATGATAATGTATAGAATTATCCATATTATTTCTGCCTCATATAAGAAGACAATTAAAAGTGATTTGGTATTGCAGATTCAACTCATTCAAGCATTACCCATTGGAGTCTCATTTCATTATGATCATGACTTGAGATGAACACCACCACAGACTGACACAGTTCTTCTGAACACCCACTTGGACCTCTTTCAAAGTTGATGATAACTGGTAAGTGTCACAACTAAATAATCAGGGAGTGCAGCAATTTTCAACTAATTCCCTACATTTATATATGCGGTTCTTTTATCAAAGGGTTTTTCACCTAGTTTAAGACTTCCCTAGAATTAAATATTTCAGTTACCTCATTATAAAGTACATCTGGACATAAAAAGCGTAACACTATCAACAGTTAAATAATCACATATCGACAACAACAAATGATCATAAGAGTTAACATGCACTTCTTGCATAGTAATATGTGGGCTAAATTAAAATGGTGAATAATCAGGCTAGACCTGGCAGCTCAAGGAGGCATTAATGCCTTGCAGTTAAAAACATAAGCTCTGTAGTCAAGACTACCTAGGTTCAACTCCAGCTCCACCAATTTCAAGCTCTATAACTTTGGTCAGGTCTTTGATCTGTCTGGGCCTCAGTTTCCTCATCTGTAAAATGAGGAAAACCAAGTGCCTACCCCATAAGGTTGTTGTGAGAATTAATCAATATCATATAGATAAAGGACAACAATGAACACTTAATTGTATTTATGATGATGATTATTACTATCACTACCAAGAAATACAAAAATTCAAGACCAGTAGAAAAACTGGCTCTGGGATAAAATGAATAATTCTATTCTGAAATTCTATACCTAATTTATTAATTTGTTAACCTTAAAGAAAAGCAGAAAATCCAAGTTCAACCTATTGTTTCAAATGTAGACTTCAGGAGACTTAGCAAGGCTTTGTAAAATCCAGGGATCATATTTACTATCAGGCACATCCTTCATGCATATAAATGTTGAGTGCCCTATAATAACCAGCCAACAAGTTTACTGGGTACCTCTTAAATGCCCAGTACCGCATAAATAAAGGTTTGCTATACTTTTGCAATTAACACAAATTCTGAAACTCAAGTCATAATCTTTACTCATCTAGAGATATATTCTAAGAACTAAATCATATTTTTTGTCAAGAAAATGAAAACAACTATTTACCACTTGTTAATGTAGAAAAACAGGCATAATACACATATCATAGGCTCATTCCTAAATTCTACATTCTAGCTAAAATGTTCTAAAAATGTATGCCAACCTAATAATTACTCAAAGGCATGTTTTTCCAACTACGAATACAATTTTAATCCATGCTCCCGGCAATTTTCTTTATTTTGCCCCAGGTCACTAGGGGCCAAGGCTGCATCTCAGAGTAGAAAAATTACTTAATACATCTAATTGGGCGAAAAGTCAAACGTAAAACTGCCTAACAAGCAAGCCAAACACCTGTTTAAAACAAAGTGGTGTACATTTCATATTAACTACCCATATTTTTAGACACAGTCAAGAGGCAAAATAGAGGCACAAGAGAAAAACAGCCTCAACCTAATAAACGTGCTTGATTGGAAAGAGGCGACCTACCAGAACAGCTTCCCTTGCAATAAATCTTACTTCCTATCAACCCACGTTAACCTGCTCCCCATCCTTCATCGAATAAACAAAAATAAAGCACAATTACTTCTACTAAAAATTTACCCAAACAGTGGGGAAACATCTGAAGTCTGCCTTAACACGCATTAAATCTGGACTTTCCAAAAAGCAGTATACTGGGATTCTCTGGAAGCAAAACCCTGCGTCAGTATCCCCTTGTCTAGAGGTATAGCCAAGGATAACCTTCAGGATCTATCTGGAAGAGGGTTAAGATGTAAATACCGGGCAAGCCCCACACAACACCAAAAAAATTTTTTTAAATTAAAAAAACAAAACAAAACAAAACAAAACGATGGTCCCCAGGGACTGCAAGAAAAAAACCCGCAAGGATCCGGTACTTCCCGTCTCCAGCACTATGAACACCGCCAGTAAGTACCAGGATCTCACATCCTCCCACCAGCCAGCCAGCCCGCCCCTCCGCCCTTCCGTCTCCACGCTGTCTCTAGACCCAAAGATTAGGGAATGACCGGGATACCAAGGACTGCCTCCGACTTCGGGGTCTCAATCCCACAGGCACCGAAGAGTAAACAGAACCAAGCTACATCGGCTACAGGAAACCGGAGGAAGCGCCCAACACCCCAGGCCGCGCCCCCGCCCCCCACCACCCCCACCCCAGGCCGGAGCCTTCCGTGGAAACCTCGAACCCCTTCTCCCCTAAAGAAAAAATGCCTCTTTCGGATAACAACACGCAGCCCCAACGCTCCAAACCAAAGCCTTCCCAAACAACCGACTCAGAAGGTGCCTAGGCCAAGACCGCTGGGGCTGATGAGACCGGGTTGCGTTTTACCTCATTGGCTCAGTGGTCATGTTTTCACTTCAACGCCCGGTGGGCTTCCGCGACCGTAGGGCGCCTCTCTGCTCTCCCGAGGGCCTGGATACAACAGAAATGCACTGAAGTCTTGGTCGTCACTGTAGTTTGTGTTGGATCCTCCCCACAGCTTGAAGGCCGCTACCACTGCAACCGCCGCAGGAGCCGCGGAAACAAAGCGACACCGCCGCCACCGCCATTTTGTTGGGCCGAGGCTCAGGCCGGATAATTGGGGCGTCCTCCCTCTTCCTCTTTCCGTCATCCATTGGCTACCTTCTCCACAGCGCAGAGTCTTATTGGCTACCTTCTTTGGGGGCCTGTTGCTAAGGCGGTCGACATCATTTGGTCCCCACCACCTTTTCGTAGGGGTCCAGGTCACTCCCAATTGGTCTGAAAGTGCTGGTAACGTATTTTTACTTTATTCCGAAAATGCTTTTTTGGCCCATCCTCTTTCCTTTAACATGTTGACAAAACATTACCAGCAATTTACGTTTATTGAGAATTTACTATATGCCCAGCACTGTACTAAATCCTTTATCCAGATTATTTCCTTCAATCCTTACAGCCTTTGTGGAAGACATTCTTATCACATTTACAGTTTCCAGGTGAGGAAACCAAGGTGCAAAGTCCCACAGTAGTGCAGCCTAGATTCAGACCAGCAGTCTGATTCCAGACACAGCAGTCTTAACCACTAATCTGTATGGCCATCCTATATAAATATGTTTTCCTATATTCTACATTCTGAAGTTCTTTTCTCTCCTAGATGTTTGATATCTAATATTCAACACTTTAGCCTGCTTACAAATATGTGTGTGTGTGTATATATATGTTACATATGTATGTAATGTACACACACACCCACTCACATATATGACAGAAATCCAATTTAGGATCTTCACACGATTCTTTCCTAGTAAATGAACTCAAAACTGTGTCTTGGAACACACAGGCACGCCAGCCATTTCTCCAGTGTGATGTGATGTCTAGCTCACAAACCAACCATTCTGGGTCTGTTTCCTCGTCAATAGAGAGAAGGTTTGGCTGGATGATCTCTAAAAGTACTTCCAGCTTTCATATTCTACATTGCTAACCATTTTTTCAACTCACAAATGAGTTCTCTAAAATCTAATAGCTTCAAATTTTATTTCCAAATTTATTCTTTCATGCATGCTTTACTTCATTCTATTTGTTTTTCTTGACATTTACAAGAGCTCTTGTAGTTACGTTAGGTTTTCCACTGGAAAAGCAGGAGATGAGCCGCTTTTAAATGGATCACTTTGATAATATGATAGAAACGTGCAACTTTTTAATCAGCTGAACCCTGTACACATTTCAACTCATCTTTTAAATGTTAGATTCCATTGCAGACTATAGAAACTAGCCATCATATCTGCTTTATAGATTTTCTTCTTGTCTTTCATTCATTAAAAATCACTTAAACACAAAATGTACAAGACTCATATTTTCCTCCTTGGTCAATTCAGTTAATTTAAAAGAATATGCACTCAATTAGGAAGCAGCACACATGCCATCAAACGGACATCACTATGTGAAAAAAGAGTAAACAGCCTGGTATTGTGAATTGGAATTTTTTAATATAGAAATAGTTGAAATTAACTTCTTTCTAAAGCACCAAGGGTTACTAATTTATATAGTCCACTAATTTTAAACCAGCTCTTGGGACCAAGACCTCTTAACACTAAACAGCTTTCAATGACAAGCTCCACAAATAAATATCTTAATAACAAAATTATAATCAAAGAATGTTTTAAATATACAATAACTCACTATTTTGTGAATCAGAAAGAGAATTGCTTTGCCATTATATGATGGCTAACAAAGTGTTAGTGATACACATACAGTTATATCAGTTTCAATAGATTATTCTTGGTGGGTTTTCTCCAAGTGTGTTTTAGAAAAAAAAAAAATCACTGATATATACCTCATTCCCATTTTTCTCCATATTTCCACATAAATCAACTTAAAATCTTTTCTACAATTCTTGACCATAAAAGAGTAAATTATGATTTTGATTACTTTGGAAAAAAGACAAGGTAAATTACCTTTAAGATAGCAAGTTGAAAGAGGAAGTAGGCACTCCAATGATTTTTTTTATAAGTACTTTAACAACCCAATTATTTTATGTCAGAATCATAATGCTTTGGCAATATCTATGAAAATTTTATGTCTATATCCTTTAACCCAGCAATTTATCCTCTAGGAATTTATCCTACAGATACACTCTACACGTGCAAGATAAGATGTCTACAGGCATTGTAGCACTGTTTGTAACGTCAAAATTTTGGAAACAACATAAATGCTCCTTGATGGGGGAATGTTTAAATAAATTATGCTATATCTGTATAATGGAATACCATGTTTTTCCTAAACATCAAATGTTTTTAAAAAGGCAGGTCTACCAAGCTTGTGGCTCTCCTTACCCATCATCTTTACACTGTCAATTGCCTCATGTGGGCCTGCCTACAGCTCAGGTGACAACTCCAAGTGACCAGTGGTCTGCTTGGCTCCCATTGCTGACTCAGAACCGAGGACATTCCAGACCAACTGCCAGAAAGAATTAGCTTCACCTTCAACTGACCAGGGTGGACATCTGCCCAGGGCCGGGTATGGTTCATCGGGTATCATACCCTGCAGCCTACTGCATGCAATGTTAGCTATCCAAATGTGGCACAGTAGGGACAGCCATTTGTACCTTTTGATGTCTGGAGACTCAATGGAAGGATTCACTGGCTGGAGGTGGCTTGACAGCCAGAAGTTGGAACCATCTGAGTTCACTTCACCCATGTTTAAAGGTTGAAGCTGGATTTGGGCTGGAAGTCCTACATGAGACCTCCCCATTTATTTGCTATAGCAGCACCAAGTTTACAGGTTCCAAAATCTGTATTAGTTTCCAGTGGTTGCCATAGTATATTGCTACAAATTGGGTGGCTTAAAATAACAGAAACTAATACTCTCACAGTTTTAGAGACAAGAAATCCAAAAACAAGTTGTTGGCAGCTCCATGCTCTCACTGAAGTCTCTAGCTAGTAATCTTTCCTTAACTCTTCCAGCTACTCTTGGCTCCAGGAGTCCTGGGCTTTTGGCAGCACAATTCCAGTCTCTCGCTCCTTCCTCACATGGACATCTTCTCCCTACCTGCTTCCATCTTCACTCAGCCTTCTGCTCTCTGTGTCTGTATCTCTTCTCTTCTTACAAGGGCACCAGTTGTGGTAGAATGGGACCCACCCTCTTTCATATGATGTCATCCTGTTTACATCTTCAAATACCCTGTTTCCACATAGTTTCATATTCGTAGGTACCGTGTGGTATATCTTTTTTATGTACATGATGCAAAGCATGACATACTGTCATGGTGGGTACATGACAACATGCATTTGTCAATATCCACAGAGCTGTACATTACAGGGAGTGAGCCTTTGTAAAAATTATCCATACTGGCCCTTTAATTGTGCACACATACCACACTAATGTGAGGTTTAATAGCCGAGGAAACTGCACTGGGGAAGGAAGAGAAGGGTGGCAGGAGAACATATGAGAGCTTTTTGTACTATCTGCTCAATTTTTATGTGAATACGAAACTGCTCTAAAATTAAAATCTATTTTCTTAAGAATCTGACAGGATTGTTTGGGGAGAGATTATTTCAGCTAATGTTTAACAGTAGACTAATCTTCAAACCTTAGGTTGAAATGTTGTCTACCATTAAATGTGAACGAAACTTGATTTGTGAAAGCATCTGTAATTCTGTGGTTGTGGCACTATTGATTAACTTAGTAAATTAAAATTTTCATAACATGAAAAAAAAAGGCAGGTCTAGATGTAGAGATATGGGATGATTTCCAAAATATATTGTTAAATGAAAAAAAGAAAATTCCATAACACTGCGTTTAGGATTTTAATATTTCTGTTAAGAAAGAGAACTGAGAAAGAGAGAATAAAAATAGGTAAAAGATAGAACAACTCTGGAAGATAAAAATGAGATTAATATTAGTGGTTGCCTGGAAGAAGGTAACTTGGTAGCTGGGGAACATGGCAGGAAGGAAACTTTTCACTGTATACATCTTATACTTTTTATAATTTGTACCATGTGAATATATATTTCCTGTTCAAAAAGTGAATGTAATAAAAATATAAAGTAACAATTCCCTTTTTTCTTTAGATATCTCTAGTTTTTTAAACATAAGAGAACTAAAAACCATCTCTCCACCCACATGATGTAAGCTATGAGTGAGGACGGAATTTTAACAGAACCAAAGAGGTTTAATGTCATAGCTCCAAATCAGGTGATGTTTCCCTCTCATAAGCCAGTGGGAATATCAATAAGTAATGCAATATTTTAATATTCTGAACTTTAAGCAATTTTATAATTGAGGTGTTTAAGAAGTCTCCTAATCTTATTTTTCAAAAATCGTTCTTAACAGGAATATAAGAAAAAATAGATGGATTTGAAAATGAACCAAATAGAAATCCTAAATATAAGAGGGTGTTTGAAGTAAAAAACCACAGTGGACTTACTGGAGCAAATAACACAAAGAGATAATGAGTAATATAAGATAATTATGACAAAACCCCCCAGATTGTCTAGTTTGTGGGCACTTCAAGGAAATTTTATTTTGAAAAAAAAATAAATGTGATCAACATATGGTAAGTTATTTTAGTAAGCTTTACTTTTCAAATTACCAGAAACCAGGTAGTCAGATGTTATGTTCTGAAAAAAAGGTCACTGATTGCCTCACAATATGAATTGTAACAAGTCATGAAAGTACAGAAATACAGCATTTATACAGAGTATTCTTTCTTTCTTAAAAATCCATTTAAAACCTTCAGGGCAATATATTGAGTGAAATAAGACAGACACATAGGGACAGATGTTAAAGGGTCTCACTGATATGAACTAATTATAATATGTAAACTCATAGACATGAAATATAAGTTACCAGGATATAGAACAAGGCTGAAGAATGGGGAGCAGTTGCTTATTACGAGCAGAATGTTCAACTAGGGTGAACTTAAATGTTTAGAAATGGACAGGGGTGATGGTAACACGTTGTGAGAATAACTAACAGTGCTGAATGGTGTGTGAAGGTGGTGGAAAGGGTAAGCTCAGAGTCATGTATGTCACCAAAAGGAAAGTTGGAGGTTAAAAGATGAGAATGTATAAAACAGTGAATCTTGTGGTCGACAATGTCCGTCATTAACTGTATGATATTAGAAATCCCTCTCATGAACTACAATAAATGTATGACACTATAACTAGAAGTTAATAATAAAGGGGCATATAGGAAAAAATATATACCTATTGCAAACTATATACTAGAGTTAGTAGTATTTTAACATTCTTTCATCAACAGTAACAAATGTACCATACCAAAACTATGAATCAGTAATGGAGGAGGGGTAGTTAGAGGTATGGGAGGATTGGAGTTTCCTTTTTTGTCTTTCTTTCTTTTCTGGAGTAATGAAAATGTTCTAAAAGTTTAAAAAAAATTAATTGTGGTGATGGATGCACAGCTGTATGATGGTACCATGGGCAATTGATTGTATACTTTGGATCTTTGGATAGTTGTATGGTATGTGAACAATCTCAATAAAAAATGAAAAATAAAAAAATCTATTTAAAACAAAAGTGGTATTAGAGAAAAAATGGTTTTAAGGATACATCTAAAAAAGTAAAGATTAGCTATCTTTAGTGATATGTTTGAATGATTTAATCGTATTTTCTACTTTTCCAATTTTTCCAAATTTCCTACAAGGAGGAAATAGTTATGATGATGGAGGAAATTAAATAATTTTTTACTGTTGTAAGAAACACAGGCTATCCATTTTGGTCAGCACATATGAATCTTAAGTAGCAATTATGGCAACATAAACCATAGCCCAATATTATTTTTAAAGGTGCTCCAAAAGCATTCCAAAACCATAGATAAGCTTTCTGTATTTACTACTTTAAAATCATTACATAATTATTTTGACAGTCAATACTCTCTAATCAACTACATACAAAAATGTAAAAAATAACTGTAATATAATAGCTAATCCTGCACACAAAGGAATTTCTAAGCACAGAACAGGCAGAGTTAAAAATAAATGGGAGTCTTCTGTTTGACCAAGATGGTAGTATAATATGTTCCAAGGTTACATTGCCCACACAGTATCTTTGAACACCTAGCAAAATCAGGCAAAGCCATCTTCCTCAGAGCTTCAGAAAAGAGTTAAAGGGTTGCAGTAACTGAGCAAATGCCAAATCAAGAAAGCACAACTTAAAACAGTAGGAAAAGTTTGTGGCACCTTTAACGGACTTTCCCCCACCCCCTCCTTGACTTGGTGTGGATCCAACCTTTGCTTGCAGTGAGGGTCCCTGGCTCCATTCTAGAGGGAACAAAATACCCCCCTACACATACTGGGGTGCATGTGTATCTGTGAAATGCTATCTTGCAGCAGCCTGAAAGATTGAAACAGTACACTCTCCAAAACTTGCCCTGCATGCAGAAGCAGCTTGTGCACAGCTAAAGCAGTGTATGAAAAAATCAAATTGAAATGATTTGTGACAAAGGAATACCAGTTTTAAGACATACAACCAGTAGGAAGGAAAACTCTATTTCATAGGGAGAAAAAGGGAGCACAAGGATCCCTGCAAACTGGGGTATTCCTAAAGCCATGAAAGCATGCCAAGTATAATACATATGCTCAGAAAAGGCTGGAGAGGACACCGAGCTTTCACATTGGGCTGATGGTAGTAGGACTAAGTGCTGGATGTGAATACCAGCCAACACAGAGCCAATTTTTAAAGATCATGAAAGGTGTTCTTTGGGTTGGTTTGCTAGTTTTTGTTAGCTGGCACTCAAGGAAATATCTGTCATATCACTGCTTGTATATAAACTTTAGGATAAGACTGCCCAAGGACTAAATTCCAGAGTTAACACATTATAATAAAATGTACTGTATGCAAAAAAAAGATTGCAACTCAAAGAAACAGGAAATTATGGCCTATCCAAATGACAAAGATAAAACATCAGAAACAATCAAAGAGGAAGAACAGACTTCTGATACACCAGACAAAGACTTCAAAAAACTGATATTCAATCTGCTCAAAGAGCTAAAGGAAAACATAGAGAAGGAAACAGTATCAGAAAAAATATGTATGAACAAAAAGAGAATCTCAATAGAGAAAGAAATTGTAAAGGAAAGCAAACAGTGCTGAAGACCACAACAACTGAAATTAAAAATTCTCTAGAGAGGTTCCATAGTAGGTTGTGCCAGTGGAAGAAAGAACCAGGAAACTGAAAGAAACAATTGTAAAAGGTGAGGAGCAGACAGAAAAAGGAAGGAAAAAAATTGAACAGAGTTCAAGACACCTGTGGGGCACCATCAAGCATACCAATATATGCATTATGGGAATCCAAGGAGAAGAGAGAAAGGGGCAGAAGGAATCTTTGAAGAATTAATGGCAGAAAAATTCCCAAATTTAAAGAAAGATGTGAATATATATATTCAAGGAGTCCAAGGAACCCCAAACAGGATAAACTTGAAGACATCCATGTGAAGACACATTATAAACAAATTGTTAAATGCTGCAGGCAAAGACAGAATCCTGAAATCTGAAAGAGAGAAGAAATGTTTCATGTACAAGAAGCTCAGAGAATACCAAAAGGGATAAACATGGAGAAAAATATACCCCATCATTTGTTGATTACACTATCAAATGCTAAGTCTATGCTAAGGACAAGGAGAGGAGAGTTCTGAAAACTGTAAGAGAAGAGCAATGTGTTACATACAAAGGAGTATGTTGCTGCAAAGGAGAGGCTAGGCCTGCCTATAATTGTGCCTAAGAGCCTCCTCCCAAATGCTTCTTTGTTGCTCAGGTGTGGCCCTCTCTCTCTAGCTAAGCCAACTTGGCAGGTGAAATCACTGCCCTCCCCCCTACATGGGATCTGACACCCAGGGGTGTAAATCCCTCTGGCAACATGGAATATGACTCCCATGGAGGAATCTAGAGCCAGCATCGTGGGATGGAGAACATCTTGACCAAAAGGGGGATGTGAGAGGAAATGAACTAAGTTTCAGTGGCTGAGAGATTTCAAAAGGAGCTGAGCAGTCACTCTGGTGGTCACTCTTATGCACAGTATAGACAACCCTTTTTAGGTTCTAATGAATTGGAATAGCTAGCAGTAAATGCCTGAAACTATCAAACTACAACCCAGAACCCATGGATCTTGAAGACGATTGTATAAAAATGTAGCTTATGAGGGGTGACAAAGTGATTGGGAAAGCCATATGGACCACACTCCCCTTTGTCCAGCATAGGGATGAATGAGTAGAAAAATGGAGGAAAAAAAAAAAAAAAAACCAGTGTTCTTTTTTACTCTAATTGTTCTTTTTCATTTTCATTTTTATTCTTATTATTTTTGTGTGTGTGGTAATGAAAATGTTCAAAAATTAATTTTGGTGATGAACACACAACTATATAATGGTACTGTGAACAACTGAATGTATGCTTTGTATGACTGCATGATATTTGAATATATCTCAATAAAAATGAATTTTTAAAAAAAGAGAAAAGCAATGTGTTACATACAAGGGAGTCCCAATTAAATTGAGTGCCAATTTCTCATCAGAAACCATGGAGGCAAGAAGGCAGTGGGTTGACGTACGTAAAGGGCTGAAGGAAAAAAACTGCCAATCAAGAATTTTGTATCTGGAAAGACTCTTTCAAAAATGAGGGGGGCTCTTGACAAAAAGGGGGATGCAAAATGAAACAAAATAAAGTTTCAGTGACTGAAAGATTGCAAATGGAGTTGAGAGATCACTCTGGGGCACTCTTACACACTATTTAGATAACCCTTCTTAGGTTTTAAGGTATTGGAATAGCTAGAAGTAAATACCTGAAACTATGAAACTTCAACTCAGTAGCCTTGACTCTTGAAAATTATTGTATATCAATGTAGCTTACAAGAGGTGACAGTGTGATTTGGATCACACTCCCTTTATCCAGTGTATGGATGGATAAGTAGAAAAATGGGGACAAAAACTAAACAAAAAACAGGGTGGAAGTAGGGAGTGACTTCAGTGTTCTTTTCTACCTTTATTTTTTATTCTTATTTTTACTTTTTCTGGTATAAGGAAAATGTTCAAAAAATAGATTGGGGTAATGAATGCACAACTATATGACAGTACTGTGAACAACTGTACGCTTTGGATGATTGTATGGTATGTGAATATATCTTAATAAAACTGAATTTTAAAAAATGAGGGGGTAGATTAAGACATATTCAGATAAAGAAAAGCTGAGGTACTTCATCACCAGTAGACCTGCTCAACAAAGCAATGCTAAAGGGAGTTCTTCAGACTGAAAGGAAAGGACACTAGTCAGTGGTTCAAAGCAGCATAAAGAAAGACATGTGGTAAACATAACCATTTGGGTAATTATAAATGTCAGTATTATTGTATTGTACTATGTGGTATATAACTCCACTTCTTCCTACAGGTTCCAAAAGGCAAATGCATGTAAAGTAATAATAAATCTAGGTTTCTGGACCTACAACATACAAAGATATAACTGACAACAAGTACAAAAAACTGGTAGGAATACAGAGGAGTTTAGGAAAAGTATATGTGCATGTTATTGGTTAAGTTGGTATCAAACCAAATACAATTGTTAAATATTTAGGATGATAAAATTTAACCCTATGATAACCACAAGGAAAATAGGTGAAAATATATCCAGATAGAAGGGAAAAGGTACACAATATGGAGTAATACAAAACATCAAATGAATATAAAAGTAGGAATTAATGAAAGAGAGAGGCAAAAAAGTATAAGACATGCAAAGGCTAAATAGCAAAATGGCAGGAGAAAATCCTGTATTATCAGTAGTGAATAAAAGTAAATGGATTAAACTCTCGAGTCAAAAGGCAGAGATTGGCAGAATAGATAAAAAAGCATGAACCAACTATATGCTGTCTTCAAGAGACTCAGCTTAAAGATACAAGTAGCTTGAGGGTGAAAGGATGGAAATAATTATACCATACAAGTAATAACCAAAAGAGAGCTGGAGTGGCTATACTAAAATCAGATAAAAGAAAATTTAAGTCAAAACCAGTTACAAGGGAAAAAGATGGTCATTATATACTGATAAGGGGACAATTCAACAGGATGGTGTAACCATAATAAATATATATGTTTATATATAAACTTATTACAAAGACATAGTAATAAAAATAACATGGTACTGGCATGAGGACAGACATACAGACCAATGGAATTGAAGTGAGAGCTTAGAAGCCAACCCTCATATTTATGCTCAACTGATTTTTGATAATGTGGCAAAGACCACTCAATTGGGAAATAACAGTCTCTTCAATGAATGATGCTGGGAAAACTGGATCTCCATTTTCAGGAAAAGAAAAGATGACCCCCTACCTCACACCATATACAAAAATAAACTCAAAATGGATCAAAGACCATAATATACGAGCTAGAATTATATAACTCCTAGAAGAAAACATAGAGTAGCATCTTCAGGACCTTGTGTTAGGCAATAGTTTCTTAGATGTTATACACAAAATACAAGCAACATAAGGAAAAATAGATAAATGGAACCTCATCAAAATTAAAAACCTTTATACCTCAAAGGACTTTATCATGAAAGTAAAATAACAACCTATACAATGGGAGAAAATAATTGGAAGCAAGGTATCCAAAAAAGGTTTAATATTCAGAATATATAAAGAAATTCTTCAACTTAAGAGTAAGACAAGCAACCAAATTTTAAAATGGGCAAAAGACTTGAAAAGACATTTCTCCAAAGAAGATATACAAATGGCAAGAAAGCACATGAAAAGATGCTCAACATCATTAGCCATCAGAGAAATGCAAATCAAAACCTCAAAGAGATACCATTTCACACATATTAGAATGGCTGCTATAAAAAAATGGAAAATTAGAAGCGCTGGGTAGGATGCAGAGAATAGGAACACTCGTTCATTGCTGATGGCAATGTAAAATCTTCCAGCTGCTGTGGAAGACAGTTTGTCAGTTCCTCAGAAAGTTAAGTATAGAAGTACCATATGACCTGAATATCCCACTACTACGTGTATACCCAAAAGAATGGAAAGGAAGGATTTGAATAGATATTTGCATGCCGATGTTCATAGCAGCATAATTCACAATTTCCAAAAGATGGAGGCAATCCAAGTGTCCATCAACTAATGAATGAATAAATAAAATGTGGTATATAGATACAATAGGGTATTATTCAGCTATAAAAAGGAATGAAGTCCTGATATATGCAACAACATGGATGAACCTTGAAGACATCATGTTGCGTGAGATAAGCCAGATGCAAAAGGACAAATATTGTATGATGTCACTGATATGAAATGATTAGCATAAGCAAATTCATGAAGTCAGAATCTAGATTATAGTTTACCAGGGGACAGGGAGTGGCATTTGGATAAAGAATGCAAAGTTAAGGCTTAAAATGTACAGGGTTCCTATTTGGGGTGATGGAAATGTTTTGGCAATGGATGGTGGAGATGGTAGCACAATATTGTGAATGAAATTAACAACACTGAAATATATATCTTTATATGATTAAAAGGGAAAATATTAGATTGTTTATTTGGTAAAAATAAAAAATTTAAAAATCCATGGAACTGCACTATTTAAACAGTGAACCCTAAGTTAAACAGTAGAACTGAATTCATAGTACAAATGTAAAACTGTGCTATCATCAACTGTAAGAAATGTTCCACACCAAAGCAAGGTGTTGGTGGTGGAGTGGTATTCCAGTTTGCTAATGCTGCTGGAATGCAAAATAGCAGAATTGAATTGGCTTTTATAAAGGGGTTAATTGGTTACAAATTTACAGTCCTAAGGCCATAAAAGTGTCCAAACTAAGGCATCAACAAGAGGATACCTTCACTGAAGAATGGCTGATTGTGTCTGGTTCATCTTTGTCAGCTGGGAAGACACGTGGCTGGCATCTGCTCTTCCTTTGCTCCCAGGTTGCCTTTGAAAATAGAATTCTCTAAAATGTCTCTGGGTTTCTCTTAACACCTCTCTCTCAGCAACTATGTGTCCTTGCTACTTTCTCCCAGGACATTTCTCTCTAAGCATCTGGCGGTCCTCTCTCAGCTTCTCTGGGGTAAACGCTGGGCTTCATCTCTTAGCTTAGCATCTCTGAATGTCCTTCTGTCCGCATTTACAAGCATCTCTAAGTATCAGTGAGTATCTGGGCCTATGTTGGCTCTTAGCTTCTCTCTTAATTACTACAGTGACCTAATCAAGACCCAGCCTGAATGGGTGGGGCCACACCTCCATGGAAATAATCTAATCAAAAGTATCACCCACGGTTGGGTGAGTCACATCTCCTTGGAAATTCTCAATCAAAAGTTTCCACCTTAATCAAAGACTAATTAATCTGCCTCTATAAGATTGCATTAAAGAACATGGCTTTTTGCAGGGGCATAAAATAACTGGCACAGGTAGTATATGGGAATCCTTTATTTTATGCATGATTGTTCTGTAAACCCACAAATACTCTAATTAAAAAGAAAACCCAATGTTTACTATTTAACACCCATTTGAATGGCTGTTATTTTAAAAAAAGGAAAATTACAGGAGTTGGAAAGGATGTGAAGAAATAGGAACACTCATCCATTGCTGGTGGCAAAGTAAAATAGTGCAGCTGCTGTTGCAGACAGTTTGGCCATTCCTCAGAAAGCTAATTATACAATTATCATATCAACGGGCAATCCCACCACTAGGTGTATGACCCAAAGAAGTAAACATGGGAATTCAAACAGATATTTGCCTACCAATGTACATGGCAGCATAATTCACAATTTCCAAAAGATGGGGGCAACCCAAGTGTCCATCAACCGATGAATGGATAAACAAAACGTGGTATATACATACAATGCAATATTATTCAGCCATAGAAAGGAATGAAGTCCTGATATATGTGGCAACATGGATGAAGTTGAAGACATCATGTTGGGTGAAATAAGCCAAACTCAAAAGAATAAATATTGTATGACCCCACCAATATGATATAATGAGAACAAGCAAACTCATAGAGTCAAAATCTAGACTATAGTTTACAAGTGCATGGGATGGGAATAGGAAATGTGAAATTAAAATGCACAGAGCCCCCATTTGGAATGATGGAAGTGTTTTGGTAATGGATAGTGGTGATGGTGGCACAATATTGTTAACATAATTAACTGAACTGAAATATATATCTGAATGTGGTTAAAAGGGGATATGCTAGTTTGTATGTATGGTAACAGAATACAAAATTTTAAAAAATCCATGGAATGACACTACATGAAAAGTGAACCCTGAGTTAAACTATGGACTCTAGTTAATAGTACAATTCTAAAAATGTGCTTTCATCATCTGTAACAAATGTTCCCCACAAATGCAAGGTGTTGGTGGTGGGGTGGTATAAAGGAATCCTGTATTTTATGCATGATTGTCCTGTCAGCACACAGCTTCTCTAATTAAGAAAAATAATGTAATGAGAAAACTGTGGTTTTGGACAAAGAACTTAAGAAGATATAATTTGTGACAAGAACTACAAGAAGGTGGGGGATGAAGGGATTTAGAACACATATATATAGAACATACACAGAAAGAAAAGAGAAGGGGCTCAAAATTGGTTACTACAAAAGATAAAATAAATGCAAATATAGGCAGTAATATAAGAATTGAGAGGAAAACAGGTATAAGACTTATAAAAATCATATAGGCAAATGGCAGGAGAAAATCCTACATTTTAAGTAGTTATCTAAATGTAAATGGTGAATCCAAAGGCATATTAAAAGAATTATCCACAACGAACAAGTGGGGTTCATTCCTGGCATGGAAGGGTGGTTCAACATAAGAAAACCAATTAATGTAATTCAACACATTAACAAATCAAAAGAGAAAAATCAAATGATCATCTTGATAGATGCTGAAAAAGCATTCAAAAAACTTCAATATCCCTTTTTGATAAAAACAATTCAAAAGGTAGGAATTGAAGGAAACTTCCTCAATATGATAAAGAGCATATATGAAAAACTCACAGCCAGTATAATACTCAATGGTGAGAGACTGAAAGCCTTCCCTCTAAGATCAGGAACAAGACAAAGATGCCTGCTATCACCACTGTTATTCAACATTGTGCTGGAAGTGCTAGCCAGGGCAATCTGGCAAGACAAAGAAATAAAAGACATCCAAATTGGAAAGGAAGAAGTAAAACTGTCATTGTTTGCAGATGATATGATCTTATATTTGAAAAATCCCGAGAATTCAACCACAAAGCTACTTGAGTAACCAGCAGAGTGGTGGGATGTAAGATTGATGTCAATACGTTTCCTATACACTAGTAATGACCTAATTGAGAGGCAATTAAAAAACGCCATTTTCAATAGCAACTAAAAAAATCAAGTACCTAGGAATAAACTTAACCAAGGATGTAAAAGACCTCTACACATAAAATTACAGAACTTTACTAAAAGAAATAAAATAAAGGACCTAAATAGGTGGAAAAATATTCCATGCTCATGGATAGGAAGAATAAATATTGCTAAGATGTCAACTCTACCCAAACTGACCTACATATTCAATGCAATCCCAATCCAAATTCCAAAACCTTACTTTGCAGACTTGGAAAACTAGTTATCAAATTTATTTGGAAGGGAAAGGGGCCTCGAATTGCCAAAAGCATCCTACAAAAAAAGAATAAAGTGGGAAGACTTACACTTCCAGACTTTGAAGCCTACTATAAAGATACAGTGGTCAAAACAGCATGCTATTGGCATGAAGACATAAATATTGATAAATGGAATTGAATTGAGAGTTTGGAAATAGATCCCTGGATATATGGCCAACTGATTTTTGACAAGGCCCCTAAATTTACTGAAATGGGACAGAACAGTCTCTTCAACAAATGGGGCTAGGAGAACTGGATAGCCATAAAAAAAGAATGAAAGAGGACCCTTACCTCACACCCTATAAAAAATTAACTCAAAGTGGATCAAAGACCTCAATATAAGAGACAGTACCATAAAAGTCCCAGAAGATAATGTAGAAACATCTTCAAGACCTAGAGTTTGGAGGTCACTTCTTAGACCTTACACTCAAAGCACAAGCAAGAAAGAAAAAATAGATGAATGGGAACTCCTCAAAATCAAAAGCTTCTGTACGTCAAAGGAATTTGACAAAAAGGTGAAGAGGCAGCCAACGCAATGGGAGAAAATATTTGGAAACCATGTATCTGATAAGAGACTAATATCTTGCTTTTATAAAGAAATCCTACAACTCAATGACAACAGTACAAAGAGCCCAATTACAAAATGGGCAAGAGATATGAAAAGACATTTCTCTGAAGAGGAAATACAAATGGCTAAAAAACACATGAAAAAATGTTCATATTCACTAGCTATTAGGGAAATGCAAATCAAGAACACAATGGGATATCATCTCACACCAATAAGAATGGCTGCCATCCAACAACAAGAAACTACAAAGGCTGGAGAGGATGTGGAGAAATTGGAACTCTTATTCATTGCTGATGGGACTGTATAATGGTACAGCCACTCTCGAAGACAGTTGGGTGCTTTCTCAGAAAACTAGATATTGAATTACACTATGATCCAGCAATGCCACTTCTCAGTACATACCCAGAAAATTTGAAAGCAGTGACATGAACAGACATTTGTATACCAATGTTCATAGTAGCATTGTTCACAATCACCAAAAGATGGAAACAACCCAAGTGTCCTTCAACAGACGTGTGGATAAATAAAATGTGGTATATACATACAATGGAATACTATGCAGCAGTGAGAACCAACAAGGTCCTGAAACATATTGTATGTTACCACTTCTATGAACTATCTGAACAATGTAAAATCAATGTCTTATAAGAATATTGGGGACCTAGTGATAGACAGTAGCTAGTGAGGGGAAATGATAATCTAATATGTTCAGATATGTTAATGATGAACTCAAAGATCTGATAATGGATAGGGATGACGATTGTTTGTTAATGGGATTATAGGTGTCAGAGCTGTACTGAAGGTGAATAAGAATGAAAGGGGTTGTTTAAAGGCATGTTTCCCAGAGATCAGCACCAGATATACAGATAGGTGCTTCCACGATATACTTCTAAGGTATGACACTGGCACAGAGAATTGACAACAAAAGGGTATATGGGGAAAATCTACAAATTGCATCCTAGGGACTATAATAGGAATAACATACTCTACAAAATTTCACTCACTAAGTTTATTCATCAGAAACTTAAATCCTTCTGAGTGCCCCTATGCCAGCTAAGTCCTGAAACCCAGAGGCAATGGCATCTTCAAGAACATCAACTAGATGTGTCCCCTTTGCTTATAAAGTTGACAACCTCTTTCAACATGAACCGGTTGGGGTGGTCACTGCCTAGACATTCCTGAAGATCGAGAAAGTGCTTGAACTAGAGGAAGGAGTAGCAAAAGAGAAGAAGGAATTTAGCAAAGGATTATTAATGCTGAATCTCTGCATAATTTTCTTTTTCTTAGTTGCTAGGGTATTAGAATAGTTAGAAGGAAAGAATTGAAATGATAGAACTGTAACCCATAGCATCCTTTGAAATTTGTTCTATAGCTACTTCTTAAATGATAATTTGAAAGCTATAACTTTTTAAAAAATGAGATCCATTTCAACAAGCAAGTGTTCACAGATTTCAAGGGAGAAGGAGATATTCTGCATTGATTAGGAGATTTCAATACACCACTTTCAATAATGGATAGAACATCTAGACAGAAGATCAATAAGAAATGGACCTGAACAATACTATAAAACAACTAGACCTAAGAGACAATATATAGAAAACTGCTCCAGTTTGCTAAAGGTGCCATTATGCAAAATACCAGAAATGGATTGGCTTCACTGAATAAAGGCTGATGGCATTTGGAACACCTCTATCAGCTGTGAAGACAGGTGGTGGGCATCTACTGGTCCTTTGCTCCCAGGTTCTTGTTTCAAAATATCTTTCTCCAAGAAGCTGATCCATTTGTGTATAACCTGATCGATCCCTGGAACTTTGGGTATGTGTGTGACACCTGAAACTCAGAGGTAGAACTCAGCAGATACGAATGTCAGTAGTATAGCAGCTGTTAAAAAAGCTGAAAAAGAGTCCAGACTTCAACTAGAGATATGAATGAAGCAGATGTGATTGGGACTAGTGCAAATTGGGCCAAAGGGTAAAGGACAACACTGACTGCACTCTAAAACCTCAAATTCCATGTGAGACCAAGGGAAGAGATTTTAGTTGGTGCAAGATCCATATTTCCTAAATAATTTAACTCATACAATTTGTTCAAATACCATAATTACACAGAACTTTTAATAGCAGGTGGACCTGGTAGGTTTGCATAGGTTAGTGTGAAATAGTGACACATCCAAAAGTAATTTGGGCAGAGAATAAAAATATACATGCAGTGGCCCCCTGAGGAGCTGGGGGAGGATGTGGAGGTGCTGGACTTCCTCACCTGGATTGTTGCTGATGTTCTTAAAAATATTGAGGACTAATGGTTTGATATGCTGAGCCCTCTATCACGGGACTTGCCCTTATGAGGCTTGTTGCTGCAAAGGAGAGGCTAAACCTGATTATAATTGTGCCTACTCCCCCTGAGTACTTCTTTGTTGCTCAGATGTGGCCCTCTCTCTCTAGATAAGCCAACTCAGTGGGTGAACTCACTGCCCTCCCTCCTATGTGGGACTTGACTCCCAGGGGTCTAAATCTCCCTGGCAATGCGGGATATGACTCCCGGGGATGAATCTGGACCCTACATCAAGGGATTGAGAACATCTTCTTGACCAATAAGGGGATGTGAAATGAAACAAAATAGTTTCAGTGGCTGAGAGATTTCAAATGGAGTCAAGAGGTCACTCTGGTGGGCATTCTTATGCACTACATAGATAATCCTTTTTAGGTTTTAATGCATTGGAATAACTAGAAATAAATATCTGAAACTACCAAACTACAACCCAGTAGCCTTGACTCTTGAAGATGGTTGTATAGAAATGCAGCTTACAAGGGGTGACAGTGTGATTGTGAAAGCCTTGTGGATCACAGTCCTTTTATCCAGTGTATAGATGCATGAGTTGAAAAATGGGGGCACAAAACTAAATGAAAAATAGGGTGGGGGAATTATTTGGGTATTCTTTTTTACTTTTATTTTTTATTCTTATTTTTACTTTTTCTGGTATAAGGAATATGTTCAGAAAATAGATTGGGGTGATGAATGCAGAACTATGTAATGGTACTTTGAACAATTGATTGTACACTTTGTTTGACTGTATGGTATGTGAATATATCTCAATAAAATAGAATTTAAAATAATATCTTTCTCCAAAATGTCTTTGAGCTTCTGTCTCTCTTAGCTTCTCTCTCTCACCTCCTGTGCATCCTTTTTTGTTCTACTAGGGTGTTTTTCTCTAAGCACCTGGGGGTTCTCTCTTAGCCTCTCTGGGACAAGCTCTGGATTTCATCTCTTAGCATCTCCAAACATCTTTCTGTCTGCATCTCCAACTGTCTGGGTCTGTGTCAGCCCCTGAGCTCTCTTAAGGATTACAGTAAACTAATCAAGACCCAACTTGAATTGGCAGGGTCACACCTCTGTGTAAATGATCTAATCAAAAGGTCTGACCCATAGCTGGGTGGGTCACAGCTGAATAGAAACAACCTAATAAAAAATCCCACCCATAACAAGTCTGCACCAACAAGATTGGATTAAAAGAACATGGCTTTTTTGGGGGCACATAACAGATTCAAACCAGCACAACACTTCACCGAACAACAGCAGAATACACACACTTTTCTAGTGCACATGGATCATTCTTCAGGCAAGACCACATTTTAAGTCACAGAACTAGTTATAATAAATTTCAAAAGATTGAAATCATACAATGTATCTTCTCCAGTTAGAATGGAATGAAGCTAGAAATCAATAACGAAGAGAAACCAAGAAAATTTACAACTATATGGAAATTAAACAAGTCACTCATAAACAATGAATCGGACAAAGAAGAAATCACAGTAGAATTTTGGAAATATATTGAGGTGAATGAAAATGAAAACACAATGTACCAAAACTTATGGCATACTGAAATAACAGTGTAAATGCTTACATTAAAAAAAGAAGAAAGATCTCAAATCAGTGACATGATCTCATGCCTAGACTGATTAGAAAAACAGCACACTAAACCAAAAGTGCCTGGATGGAAGGAAATAACAAGTATTAGAGTGCAGATAAGTCAAAGAAATTTAAAAAGTAAAAGAGAGTATCAATGCAATTAAAAGAGGGTTGTGTGAAAAGATCATGAAAATGGATAAACTTCAGCTAGACTGAAAATGACAAAAAGAGAGGATACATAAATAAAATGAGAAATGAAAAGGGGGACATTACTACCAACCCCACAGAAATAAAAGGGAGTATAAGAGGATACTATGAACAATTGTATGACAAAAAATTAGATAACCTTGATGAAATAGTGAAATTCCTAGAAGCACTCAAACTCCATACAGTGTCTCAAGAAGAAATAGAAGATCTGAACAGACCAATAACAAGTAAAAATACTGAATCAATAATCAAAAATCTCTCAAGAAAGAAAAACTTAGGGACAGATGGCTTCAACTGTGAGTTTTACCTAACATTCCAAGAAGAATGAACACCAGTCCTGTGCAAACACTTCCAAAAAATTGAAAAGGAGGAGGGAATACTCCCTAACTTATTCTATGAGACCAACTTTATACTCATACAAGAGCCAGATAAAGATACCACATGGAAAGAAAATTACAGGCCAATATTCCATATGAATATGATACAAAAATCCTTAATAAAGTATTGATAAACCAAATTCAAAAGCATATATATATATATATATATGATGTTCTTCAATTGGGATTTATTCCAGGTCTACAAGTGTAGTTCAAGATAAGTAACTCAATTAATGTAATGCAGCACATTAATAGAATGAAGGGCAAAAATGACATGATCATGGCAATTGAAGTAGAAAAGGCAATTGACAAAATCCAGAATGGATTCTCGACAAAAACCCTCAGCATAATGGAAGAAAATTTCGTCAAGTTGATAAAGGGAATATATGAAAAACCAACAGCTAACAATACGCTCAATGATAAATGACTGAAAGCCTTCCCCCTGAGGTGATGAACAAGACATATATGCCCATTGTCACCACTGATATTCAACACTGTAATGGAAGTTCTAGCCAGAGTAATTAGGCAAATATAATAATAAAGGTCATAAAAATTAGAAAGGAAGAAGTAAAATTTCCTGATTTGTGCATGCAATGTCCATATATATATATAGAAAATCCAGAAAAATCCAAAAACAAAACTACTAGAGAAAATAAAGGTATTCAGCAAAGTTTTGGGGAACAAGATTTTTTTTTAATCCTCATTTTATTGAGATATATTCACTTACCACGCAGCCATACAAAACAAATCGTACATTCGATTGTTCACAGTACCATTACATAGTCGTACATTCATCACCTGAATCAATCCCTGACACCTTCATTAGCACACACACAAAAATAATAAGAATAATCATTAAAGTGAAAACGAGCAATTGAAGTAAAAAAGAACACTGGGTAACTTTGTCTGTTTGTTTGTTTGTTTCCTTCCCCTATTTTTCTACTCATCCATCCATAAACTAGACAAACTGGAATGTGGTCCTTATGGTTTTCCCAATCCCATTGTCACCCCTTAAAAGCTACATTATTATACAATTGTCTTCGAGATTCATGAGTTCTGGGTTGTAGTTTGATACTTTCAGGTATCCACCACCAGCTACCCCAATTCTTTAGAACCTAAAAAGGGTTGTCTAAAGTGTGCATAAGAGTGCCCACCAGAGTGACCTCTCGGCTCCTTTTGGAATCTCTCTGCCACTGAAGCTTATTTCATTTCCTTTCACATCCCCCTTTTGGTCAAGATGTTCTCCGTCCCACGATGCCGGGTCTACATTCCTCCCCGGGAGTCATATTCCACGTTGCCAGGGAGATTCACTCCCCTGGGTGTCTGATCCCACGTACGGGGGAGGGCAGTGATTTCACCTTTCAAGTTGGCTTAGCCAGAGAGAGAGGGCCACATCTGAGCAACAAAGAGGCATTCAGGAGGAGACTCTTAGGCACAAATACAGGGAGGCCTAGCCTCTCCTTTGCAGCAACCGTCTTCCCAAGGGTAAAACTTATGGTAGAGGGCTCAACCCATCAAACCACCAGTCCCCTATGTCTGTGGTCATGTTAGCAACCATGGAGGTGGGGTAGGCGAATACCCCTGCATTCTCCACAGGCTCCTCAAGGGGGCACTAAATCTTTTTTTTTTTTCCCTTGGTTGTCTTTTTTCTTTCTTTCTTTTTTTTTTTAACTTTCCCTTCTTTTTTAAATCAACTGTATGAAAAAAAAAGTTAAAAAGAAAACAAACATACAATAAAAGAACATTTCAAAGAGACCATAACAAGGGAGTAAGAAAAAGACAACTAACCTAAGATAACTGCTTAACTTCCAACATGTTCCTACTTTACCCCAAGAAAGTTACATAATATAGCAACATTTCTGTGAACTTGCTCCTACTATATCCATCAGAAATTAACAGACCATAGTCATTCCTGGGCATCCCCAGAACGTTAAATAGCTTATCTGTTCTTCTTGGATTACTGTTCCCCCTTCCTTAATTGCTCTCTATTGCTAGTTCCCCTACATTATACATTATAAACCATTCGTTTTACATTTTTCAAAGTTCACATTAGTGGTAGCATATAATATTTCTCTTTCTGTGCCTGGCTTATTTCGCTCAGCATTATGTCTTCAAGGTTCATCCATGTTGTCATATGTTTCATGAGGTCGTTCCTTCTTACTACCGTGTAGTATTCCATCATGTGTATATACAACATTTTATTTATCTACTCATACGTTGAAGGACATTTGGGTTGTTTCCATCTCTTGGCAATTGTGAATAACGCTGCTATGAACATGGGCATGCAGATATCTGTTCGTATCACTGCTTTCCGATCTTCCGGGTATATACTGAGAAGTGCAATCGCTGGATCGAAAGGTAACTCTATATGTAGTTTTCTGAGGAACTGCCAGACTGACTTCCAGAGTGGCTGAACCATTATACAGCCCCACCAACAATGAATAAGAGTTCCAATTTCTCCACATCTCCTCCAGCATTTGTAGTGTCCTGTTTGTTTAATGGCAGACACTCCAATAGGTGTTTGATGGTATCTCATTGTGGTCTTAATTTGCATCTCTCTAATAGCTAGTGAAGCTGAACATTTTTTCATGTGTTTCTTGGCCATTTATATTTCCTCTTCAGAGAACTGTCTTTTCATATCTTTTGCCCATTTTCTAATTGGGCTGTCTGTACTATTGTCATTGAGTTGTAGGATTTCTTTATATATGCAAGATATCAGTCTTTTGTCAGATACATGGTTTCCAAAAATTTTTTCCCATTGAGTTGGCTGCCTCTTTACCTTTGAGAAATTCCTTTGAGTTGCGGAAACTTCTAAGCTTGAGGAGTTCCCATTTATCTATTTTTTCTTTTGTTGTTTGTGCTTTGGGTATAAAGTCTAGGAAGTGGCCACATAATACAAAGTCTTGAAGATGTTTTCCTACATTATCTTCTAGGAGTCTTATGGTACTTTCTTTTATATTGAGATCTTTGGTCCATTTTGAGTTAATTTTTGTGTAGGGTGCGAGGTAGGGGTCCTCTTTCATTCTTTTGGATATGGATATCCAACTCTCCCAGCCCCATTTGTTGAATAGACCATTATGACTCAGCTCAGTGACTCTGGGGACCTTACCAAAGATCAGTCGGCCATAGATCTGAGGGTCTATCTCTGAATTCTCAATTCGATTCCGTTGATCTATATGTCTATCTTTGTGCCAGTACCATGCTGTTTTGACCACTGTGGCTTTATAGTAAGCTTCAAAGACAGGGAATGTAAGTTCTCCCACTTCGTTTTTCTTTTTTAGAGTGTCTTTAGCAATTCGAGGCATCTTCCCTTTCCAAATAAATTTGATAACTAGCTTTCCAAGTGTGCAAAGTAGGTTGTTGGAATTTTGATTGGGATTGCATTGAATCTGTAGATGAGTTTCAGTAGAATTGACATCTTAATGACATTTAGCCTTCCTATCCATGAACATGGAATATTTTTCCATCTTTTAAGGTCCCCTTCTATTTCTTTTAGTAGAGTTATGAAGTTTTCTTGTATAGGTCTTTTACATCTTTGGTTAAGTTTATTCCTAGGTACTTGATTTTTTTACTTGCTATTGAAAATGGTATCTTTTTCTTGAGTGTCTCTTCAGTTTGTTCATTTCTAGCATATAGAAACATTACTGACTTATGTGCATTAACCTTGTATCCCGCTACTTTGCTAAATTTGTTTATTAGCTCTAGTAGCTGTATCGTCGATTTCTCAGGGTTTCCAGATATAAGATCATATCATCTGCAAACAATGACAGTTTTACTTCTTCTTTTCCAATTTGGATGCCTTTTATTTCTTTGTCTTGCCGGATTGCCCTGGCTAGCACTTCCAGCACAATGTTGAATAACAGTGGTGACAGCGGGCATCCTTGTCTTGTTCCTGATCTTAGAGGGAAGGCTCTCAGTCTCTCACCATTGAGTACTATGCTGGCTGTGGGTTTTTCATATATGCTCTTTATCATATTGAGGAAGTTTCCTTCAGTTCCTACCTTTTGAAGTGTTTTTATCAAAAACGGATATTGGGTTTTGTCAAATGCTTTTTCAGCATCTATTGAGATGATAATTTGATTTTTCCCTTTTGAATTTTTAATATGTCATAATACATTGATTTTCTTATGTTGAACCATCCTTGCATGCCTGGAATGAACCCCGCTTGGTCATGGTGTATGATTTTTTTAATGTGTCTTTGGATTCGATTTGCAAGTATTTTGTTGAGGATTTTTGCTTCTATATTCATTAGGGAGATTGGCTGGTAGTTTTCCTTTTTTGTAGCATCTTTGCCTGGTTTGGGTATTAGATTGATGTTAGCTTCATAAAATGAGTTAGGTAGTGTTCCATTTTCTCCAATGTTTTGAAAGAGTTTGAGTAAGATTGGTGTCAGTTCTTTCTGGAAAGTTTGGTAGAATTCCCCTGTGAAGCCATCTGGCATTGGGTATTTATTTTTGGGAAGATTTTTGATGACTGATTGGATCTCTTCGCTTGTGATGGGTTGATTGAGGTCTTCTATTTCTTCTCTGGTCAGTCTAGGGTGTTCATATGTTTCCAGGAAATTGTCCATTTCCTCTACGTTATCCAGTTTGTTGCCATGCAGTTGTTCATAGTATCCTCTTATAATTTTTTAAATTTCTTCAGGATCTGCAGTTATGTTCACCTTTTTCATTCATTATTTTGTTTATATGGGTCTTCTCTCTTTTTGATTTTGTCAGTCTAGCTAGGGGCTTGTCAGTCTTGTTGATCTTCTCGAAGAACCAACTTTTGGTGATATTTATCCTTTCTATTGTTTTTTTGTTCTCTATGTCATTTATTTCTGCTTTAATCCTTGTTATTTCTTTTCTTCTACTTCGGTTAGGATTGGTTTGATGTTCATTTTCTAGCTTCTTCCGTTGATCCATTAGTTCTTTGATTTTGGCTCTTTCTTCCTTTTTAATATATGCGTTTAGTGCTATAAATTTCCCCCTTAGCACTGCTTTTGCTGCATCCCATAGGTTTTGGTATGTTGTGTTCTCATTTTCATTCGTCTCTATATATTTAGCAATTTCTCTTGCTATTTCTTCTTTAACCCACTGATTGTTTAGGAGTGTGTTGTTTAACCTCCAGGTATTTGTGAATTTCTAAGTCTCTGATGGTTATTGACTTCTAATTGTATTCCATTGTGGTCACAGAATGTGCTTTGAATAATTTCAATCTTTTTAAATTTACTGAGGCTTGTTTTATGTCCCAGCATATGATCCATTCTGGAGAAAGTTCCGTGAGCACTAGAAAAGTATGTGTATCCTGATGATTTGGGATGTAATGTTCTGTATATGTCTGTTAAATCTAATTCATTTATCAGGTTGTTTAGGTTTCAATTTCTTTATTGGTCCTCTGTATGGTTGATCTATCTATAGGAGAGAGTGATGTGTTGAAGTCTCCCACAATTATTGTGGAAATATGAATTGCTTCCTTTAGTTTTGCCAGTGTTTCTCTCATGTATTTTGTGGCACCTTGATTGGGTGCATAAACATTTATGGTTGTTATTTCTTCTTGTTGAATTACCCCTTTTATTAGTATGTAGTGGCCTTCTTTGTCTCTCAAAACATCCCTGCATTTGAAGTCTATTTTTTCTGAGATTAATATTGCTACACCTGCTTTCTTTTGGCTGGAGTTTGCATGAAATATTTTTTCCATCCTTTCACTTTCAATTTCTTTGTGTCCCTGTGTCTAAGATGAGTCTTTTGTATGCAACATATTGATGGTTCATTTTTTTTGATCCATTCTGCGAATCTGTATCTTTTAATTGGGGAGTTTAATCCATTTACATTCAACGTTATAACCGTGAAGGCGTTTCTTGAATCAGCCATCTTATCCTTTGGTTTATGTTTGTCATATATATTTTTCCCCTCTGTCTATTAATATCCTTTATTGTACCCATGCTGAATCTCTTTAGTACTGAACCTTTCTCCAAGTCTCCCTGTCCTTTCTTTGTTTCTCTGTCTGTAGGGCTCTCTTTAGTATCTCCAGTAGGGCAGGTCTCTTGTTAGCAAATTCTCTCAGCATTTGTTTGTCTGTGAAAAATTTAAGCTCTCTCTCAAATTTGAAGGCGAGCTTTACTGGATAAAGTATTCTTGGCTGGAAATTTTTCTGACTCAGAATTTTGAATATATCATGCCACTGCCTTCTCGCCTCCATGGTGGCTGCTGAGTAGTCACTACTTAGTGTTATGCTGTTTCCTTTGCATGTGGTGAATTGCTTTTCTCTTGCTGCTTTCAGAACTTGCTGCTTTTCTTCAGTATTTGACAGTGTGATCAGAATATGTCTTGGAGTGGGTTTATTTGGATTTATTCTATTTAGAGTTCGCTGAGGCATTTATGATTTGTGTATTTATGTTTTTTAGAAGATTTGGGAAGTTTTCCCCAACAATTTCTTTGAATACTCTTCCTAAACCTTTACCCTTTTCCTCCCCTTCTGGAATACCAATGAGTCTGATATTCGGACGTTTTATATTATTTATCATATCCCTGAGGTCCGTTTTGATTTTTTCAATTTTTTTACCCATTCTTTCTTTTATGCTTTCATTTTCCATTCTGTAATCTTCCAGGTCACTGATTCGTTATTCAACTTCCTCTAGTCTTGTACTATGAGTGTCCAGAATCTTTTTAATTTGGTCAACAGTTTTTTTTTAATTTCCATAAGATCATCTAATTTTTTATATATTCTTGCAATGTCTTCTTTATGCTCTTCTAGGGTCTTCTTGATATCCTTTGTATTCTGTACTATGGTCTCATTGTTCATCTTTAGTTCTTTGAGTAGCTGCTCTAGGCTCTGTGTCTCTTCTGATGTTTTGATTTGGGTGCTTGGGCTTGGGTTATCCATATCGTCTGGTTTTTTCATATGCTTTATAATTTTCTGTTGTTTTTGGCCTCTTGGCATTTGCTGAACTTGATAGGGTTCTTTTAGGATTTGTAGACCAATTGAAGTCCTTATCTCTAATTTATTAGATCTACAGCTTCGTGGAGTACACTTTCTCTAACTAACCAGCAGGTGGCGTCCACGAGCCACCTGTTCTCCACAAGCCAGTTCTCCCCTGCTTTGCCTTTGTGGTGAGTGGGGGTGTGAGTCTTGTGGGGTCCAATTGGTGTACCAAGCTTGCGTGTGTAGTTGGTGTTGCCTGCCCTGTATATGGGGTGTTTCTGGGCAGTCAGGGAGAGGGGGTTGCTCTAAGAATCAAATCTCCCTGGTGATCCTGGGGTTTTAAAGCTGCTGCAATAGTCTAATCCTTCAGTTCAGTCCTGCCACAGTTTGTCTTTGCCACTGACCCAGAAATCCTTGGTATTGGCGTATGGCTCCTGAGATTTGCAAGTGGGTCCCTCTTCCAGGGTGTGCACCCCCTGGTCCTCTGTTGAGGGATGACTGTGTTATGTCACAGGTGAGTGCCATCCCCCCAGGGTGGTTCTGGGCTGCTGGGCTGTGTAGGGAGGCTCCCAGTCTGCTGAAATGACGGCTGAATGGGGCTTTGTTAATTCACACTGCCCCACCTTCCCAACTCTGGGACAATCAGCTGCGGTTGCAGGGAAGGCTAATGTCCACGTCCAGTTTTGTGGAGTGTGCCTGTTATTTGAAGCACTTCTGTCACACTGGGTTGTGTGGGGCAGCTCTGGGCTATGGGGCTGGCGATGGGCAGGAGTGTTTCCTGTCCACCAGGATGATGGCTGTGAGCGGACACCCCCCTTTTCTTGGGAAGTTGTGGTGTTTAGTGAAATTTCTCAGCCACTGGATTATTGCCTTTTGTCTCAGAGCTCTCTTAGTTCTGCTCTTTTCTTGACCTGCCCAAATTGCAAGTCTTTGAAGCTTTCTGTATTGGGCTTCTTATCGTAATTGTTTTAGAAAAGAAAAAGGATTTAAAAAAAATGGCTCTCCTCACAGATCTAATGGGTTACTGAAATGCTAAGAGACAAAGCAGTTAAGGCCATTAAGGAAAGTTCCACAGGGCAGAGAGATCAGCTTTTCTTCGGGATTTGCATATGAGCCTGAGGGCCTGAGCTCTGCCTTTCCCCTTTCTATGTTCACCAGAACTCCAAAAATCCTCCGCTTTTATTTTGGAGTTTTTCTTGCTGTTTTTTTTCTATGTCTGTCTCCTCTCTGCTGGGCTGGCTGCTCTCAGATTCTCTGGTGTCTGGTCTCAGTCTATCTATGGTTGGAGTTTGGATCAGTAGAATGAGTTTCCGATAAGGGCTGCCACTGCAGTTCTCTCTTCTCCTTCCTGGAGCTGACAGCCCCTCCTCCCAAGGGACTGAGCCTGGCAGGAGGGGTACGGGTCCCCTGGCTGCAAAAACTTACAGATTTCGCTGATCTCAGCAGTTTGATGTGCTCATGAGTGGTGTATGAAGTATGCCCAAAGTCCGATTGCTCTGTGGTGTCCAGTCCGCGCAGTTCCTGGCTTTCTACCTACTTCCCTGGAGAGAGTAACTGGGGAGGGGGGCGGCTCGGGTCTCCGCGGGCTCTACGGGCCCCGCCAGTTCAGGGTCGCATGGCGGCGCGTGTCTCCCACTGTGCATCCCGCCGGCCGCTCTTTTTGGAGGTACAAGATTAACACGCAAAAATCAGTGGTGTTTCTATAAACTAGTAATGAATTATCTGAAAAGGTAATCTAGGAAAATATTCCATTTACAATAGCATCTAAAGGAATCAAATATCTAGGAATAAATTTAACCAAGTATGTAAAGGATTTGAACACGGAAAACAAAACAAAACAAAAAACATTGCTGAAAGAAATTAAGGGCTTAAAAAAATGGAAAGACATTCCATGTACACGGTTTGGAAGACTAATGGCATTAAGCTGTCAATTCTACCCAAAGCAATTTGGAGAGTCAATGCAATTTCCATCAAAATTCCAATAGCATTCTTCATACAAATTGAAAAGTCAATCATCAAATTCATATGGGAGAGTAATTGGATTCAAATAGCCATAGTCATCTAGAAAAAGGAAAACAAAGTTGTAGAACCCACACTGCCCAATTTTAAACTTGTTATAGAGACATTAATCAAAACAGAATGATCCTGGCACAAGGACAGACATATAGACCAATGGAATAGAATTGAGAGTTCAGAAATAAACCCTCTCATTTATGGCCAATTGTTTTTCAACAAGGCTACTGAGTCCTCTCAATGTGGGAAGAATAGTTTCTTAAACAAACGATGCTGGAAAAATTGGATATCCACAAGCAACAGAATGAAAATAAACCCTACATTAAGCCATTTATAAAAATTTACTCAAAATGGATCAAACATCTAACTATAAGAGCTAAAACTCTAAAACTCCTACAAGAAATCCAAGGGGAACATCTTCACATCCTAATAATAAATTGATCTCTTAGACTTTATGTCAAAAGTACGAGCAAAAAAAGAAAACAGTAGATAAATAGGACTTCATCAAAATTAAAATCTTTTGTGCATCAGAAAACATTATCAAAGACAACCTACAAAATGGGAGAAAATATTTGGAAATTCTGTATCTGATAACGGTAATATCCAGAATATATAAAAAACTGCTACATCTCCCTGGCAACATGGAATATGACTCCCGGGGAGGAATGTAGACCCGGCATCGTGGGATGGAGAACATCTTCTTGGCCAAAAGGGGAATGTGAAAGGAAATGAAATAAGCTTCAGTGGCAGAGAGATTCCAAAACGAGCCGAGAGGTCACTCTGGTGGGCACTCTTATGCACAATTTAGACAACCCTTTTTAGGTTCTAATGAATTGGGGTAGCTGGTGGTAGATACCTGAAACTATCAAACTACAACCCAGAACCCATGAATCTCACAGACAATTGTATAAAAATGTAGCTTATGAGGGGTGACAATGGGATTGGGAAAGCCATAAGGACCACACTCCCCTTTGTCTAGTTTATGGATGGATGAGTAGAAAAATAGGGGAAGGAAACAAACAAACAAACAGACAAAGGCACGCAGTGTTCTTTTTTACTTTAATTGCTCTTTTTCACTCTAATTATTATTCTTGTTATTTTTGTGTGTGTGCTAATGAAGGTGTCAGGGATCGGTTTAGGTGATGAATGTACAACTATGTAATGGTACTGTGAACAATCGAATGTACGACTCGTTTTGTATGACTGCGTAGTATGTGAATATATCTCAATAAAATGAAGATTTAAAAAAAAAGTAGGATTTAAAAAAAAATAAAGACAAGCAATCCAATTAAAAGGACATGAATAGACTTTACTCAAAGGAAGATATACAAATGGCCAATAAACACATGAAAAGATGTTCAACCTCATTAGGCATTAGAGAAGTGCAAATCAAAACTACCATATCATACCACCTGTATATCCACTAGGAAGGCTATTATTTAAAAAAACACAGCAAATAACAGGCATTGGAGAGAATTTGGAGAAATGGGAACAATTGTATGTTGCTTGTGGGAATGTAAAAGAATGCAGTCACTGTGGAAAGACAGTTTGGCAGCTCCTCAGAAAGTTAAGTATGGAATTAAATATGACCCAGCAATCCCACTTCTAGGTATATCCCCAAAATAATTAAAATAATTAAAATCAGAGACTGAAATATATATTTGTACACCTATGGTCATAGCATCATTATCCACAATTGCCAAAAGATGAAAGCAACACAAATATCTATCAATGGAAAAATGGATAAACAAAATATACATACAATGGAATTTTATTCAGCTGTATAAAAGGAATGACGTTCCGAAACTTGCTGCAACATGATCAACTGTGGGGTTCAGACTTTCCAGCTCCCATGATTGTGATTTCTGAAAACCAAATACAGAGTCTCATCTTGTGAGTAGCGGAATTGCAATGCAAACTGAATCCCCAGCCTTGCAGGGTGTCTGCTCTTAAAGTGAGGGCATTGATTGGGAAGGGATGAGATCTTGAAAATTGGAATGGGGGCATATGCCAGATCATGGTGAAGGTGGGGATATTGAAACACTAAATTCTGCTGAGTATTCTCTGCTGTATAAACCTGTAAAGTTCTCCTCTGAGGCAGCAGCTTTTCCACCCCCATCCAAAGAGATTAACCCTACTTTGACCAATAAACCTGTAATAGCCTCCCCTGGGAAGGAAGTCTTTCCTCCTTCATCTGGGATTAACTCTTTTTTGCCAGAGAAATCCAGAAAGTAATCCCCTAAGGGTGTTGATTTGCAAGAAATTGCTAATTCTTCTCAGGACTCACCTCCACCACCCTTTTTGCTTCCAGACCTAAAACTGCAGCAGGCCCAACAAGGTGAGGTACAAAGTGTGACCAATGAGGAGGTGCATTATGATCCAAAAGAACTGCATAGTTTTTCCAATTTTTACAGACAGAAATCCAGGGAATATGTGTGGGAATGAATATCAAGGGTATGGGATAATAGTAGAAGAACCATAAAGATGGAGCAGGCTGAATTTATTGATAATGGTCCACTAAACAGATATTCTGGATTCAGCATTGTAGCTAGAGGGGTTAGAAAGGGTTCTAACAGTTTGGTTCGTTGGCTGAAATATGGCCTACACTAAATGAAACTGAAATTTGAGAACTGCCTTTGTATAAGGTAGAGAAAGGTATCCAAAGTCTTAGGGAGATTCAAATGTTAGAGTGGATTTATCATGGAAAACCTGCTAACTTACCCTGGGAGTGGCCAGAATACATGCCTTTCACCACAACTGTGAGAAATAAATTTGGAGAGGGGACCCGGCATCAGTAGGTCAGACAGTAATATGGGAACTACTGCAACTGAACTGGGATCCTTAAATGAAACGGGGATGATTGGATTCCAGGTTGGCAGGAACCAAGTGGTGGCACTTAATCACCAAAGAGCAGGTGGGTATGGTTATTGTAATGGGCAGCAGAGTGAAAGCAGTAATCAGAATAGTTTGACTTGTAAAGACCTAGGGCATTGGCTAGTTGATTACTGAGTACCTAGAAATGAAATAGATTGGCAGCCTACTAAATTCTTACTTGATCTGTGTAAGCCAAAGATCAATTCTTACTTGATCATGTGTAGGTCATGTGGACAAAAGTGTAACTTGAATCACAAAAACAGAAAGTCACAGTCCCTCATCAATTCCCAGGCTTGAGAGAGTTTACAGACCTAGTACTCCTTGAATGAAAGGAAGTCCAGGTCCCTCTGAGGAAGGAACCTGCTACATTGCCAATAATTTATACCATTAACCTTTTCCCCAGCCTACCTCACAGGGACCTATGGCTTTTTACCACGGTGACTGTGCACTGGGCAAAATAAAATAAACAGAGGTTTTGGAGATTACTGGACACTGGCTCTGAAGTGACAATTCTAGCAGACCCAAAATGTCACTGTGGTCCACCAGTCAGAGTAGGAGCTTAATAAGGTCAAGTAATCAATGGAGTTTTAGCTCAGGTCCACCTCACAGTGGGTCTGGTTGGTCCCAGAACCCATCCCGTGGTTATTTTCCTGGTTCTGGAATGCATCATTGGAATAGACATAGTTAGGAAATGGCAGAATCCCCATACTCTTTCCCTGATCTGTGGAGAGAGGGCTTTCATGGTAGGAATCTCCAAGTGGAAGCCACTAGAACTGCCTCTACATAGCAAACTAGTAAATTACATTAAAATCAATACCACATTCCTGGTGGAATTGAAGAGATTAGTGTCACAATGAAGGATTTGAAGGATGGGGGAAGGGTGTGATGATTCCCACCACATCCCCCTCAACCCTCCTATTTGGCCTGTGCAGAAAACAGATGGATTTTGGAGAATGACAGTGGATTTTTGTAAACTTAACTAGGTGGTGACTCCAATTGCAGCTGCTGATCCAGAGGTGTTATTATTGCTTGAACAGGTTAACACATTCCCTGGTACTTGGTATGCAGCTATTAGTCTGGCCAATGCTTTTTCCTTAATACCTGTTCGTAAAGACCACCAGAAACAGTTTGCTTTCAGCTATCAAGGTCAACAATACACTTTACTGTTTTACCTTCAGGGTATGTTAACTCTCCAGCCTTCTGTCATAATATAGTGTGCAGCAAGTTTGATCACGTTTCCCTTCTATGAGACATAACACTGCTCCATTACATTGATGATGTTATGTACGCTGCTTGGACCTAGTGAGCAGAAGTAGCAACTACTCCTAGACTTATTGTAAGACATTTGCATATTATGTGGGATAATAAATTCAATAAAAATTTAGGAACCTTCCACCTGAGTGAAATTTCTAGGGATCCAGTGATTGGGGTATCTCAAGACATCCTTCTAAGGTGAAGGAAACCTGTTGCATCTGGACTCTCCTACAGCCAAACAAAGAGGCATAAGCCTAATTGGCCTCTGAATTTTGGAGGCAACATATTCCCCTTTTGGGTGTGCTCCTCTGACCCATTTACCAATTGACCCCAAATAGCTGTTAGTTTTGAGTGGGGACCAGAAAACTATACAACACAGATGCTCTGGCACTTAGGCCATATGAACCAGCAGATCTAATGGTTCTGAAGTGTCGGTGGCAGATAGAGAGGCTGTTTGGAGTCTTAGGCAGGCCCCCTATAGGAGAATCACAGGGCAGACCCTCAAGATTTTGAAGCAAAGCCCTTACATCCTCTGTGGATAACTACTCTCCTTTTGAGAAATTCCTGCTCTGGGCCTTAGTAGAGACAGAACACTTAACCATGGGCCACCAAGTTACCAGGAGACCTGAGCTGCCCATAATGAACTGAGTGTTTTCTGATCCACCAAGCCAGAAAGTTTGGTGTGTTCAGTATAACCAATCCATAAACGGAAGTGGTATAGATGAGATTAGACTTGAGCAGGTCCTGAAGGCACAAGTAGGTTACATGAGGAAGTGCCCTAAATGCACCCACTCCCACTCCTGCCACATTACTTTCTCTTTCCCAGTCACACAAATGTGGCCTCTGGAGAGTTCCTGATATTCAGTTGACTGAGGAAGAGAAACTTGGACCTGGTTTACAGACGATCTGCATGATACCACAGGTACCAAATGAAAGTGGACAGTGCAGCACTGAGTTCCTTTCTCTGGGGCATCCCTGAAGGACAGTGGTGAAGGAAATCCCTCCCAGGGGATAGAACTTGAGCAGTTCACCTTTTCATTTTTCTTGGAAGTGGCTGGAGTACATTTGTATACTGATAAACAGGCTGTAGCCGATGGTTTTGGTTTGATGGTTAGTGACTTGGAAGGAACATGATTGGAAAATTGGTGACAAAGAGGTCTGGGGGAAATGTTTGTGGGTAACCCTAATGAATGGGCAAAAAAATGTGAAGATCTTTGTTTCCCATGTGAATGCTTATCAGAAGATGGCCCTCAGATTTAATAATCAGTGGATACGATGAGCCATGCTGTGGATACCAGTTGGCTTCTTTCCCCAGCCACTCCTGTCATTGCCCAATGAGCTCATGAACAAAGTGGCCATGGTGGTAGGGATGGAAGTTATACATGTGCTCAGCAACATGTACTTCCACTCAACGAGGCTGACTTGGTTATAGCCTCTGCTAAGTGCCCAATTTGCCAGCAGCAGACACCAATACTCGGTTCCTGATATGGCACCATTCCCTGAAGTGATTAGCTAGCTTATCTGGTGGTGGGTTAATTACATTAGACTATGTCCATCATGCAAGGGACAGCATTTTGTTCTTACTGGAATAGACACTATGAATACGTATTTGCCTTCCCTGCATGCCATGTTGCTTTCAAAACTACCATCAGTGGACATACAGAATGCCTTATCCACCATCATGGTATTCCTTGCAGCGTTGGTTCTGGTAAAGCAACTCGTTTTACAGCAAATGAAATATGGTGATGGACCTATGCTCATGGAATTCACTGTTCTTATCATATTCCCTATCATCCTGAAGAAGCTGAATTGATAGAATGGTGAACTGACCTATTGAAGACTCAAACTATGGAGCCAACTGGGTGGCAATACCTTGCAGGCCTGGGGCAATGTTCTCCGGGAGGCTGTATATGCTCTAAATCAGCATCCAATTCATGGTGCTGTTTCTCCCATAGCCAGGATTCATGGTTCCAGGAGTCAAGAGATGGAAATGGGAGTGGCACCACTCACTATTACCCCTAGTGATCCACTAGAACAATTTTTGCTTTGGTTATATGCAGGATAGCTCATCATGTTAGGTGGAAATATGACAAGGGGTGGACTGTGATGGTTAGTTTTGTGTGTCAACTTGGTTAGGATATAGTACTGTTACTGACTGAAACACTAATCTAGGTGTTGCTGTGAAGGTATTTTGTAGATGTGGTTAACACCTACAACTGGTTAACT